>NW_022163894.1:0-2505 GCF_008728515.1 Papio anubis
GTTGCAAAGGCATATCGGCTATCAGTATAAATGTTAGCTTTCTTTCCCTTGGACAGCTCTAGGGCCTTAGTTAGTGCTATTAACTCAGCCTTCTGTGCAGACGTGCCAGGAGGTAGTGATTGTGCCCAAATGGTGTTGTGGCCATCCACTACCGCCGCTCCCGCCCTCCGGGTACCTGAGTCAAGGTAACTGCTGCCATCTGTGTACCAAGTGTGGTCCGCGTCTGAGAGTTCTTGGTCTTTAAGGTCCTCCCGCGTTCCATGGGTCTCTGCCAATACCTGCCGACAGTCGTGTGGGCTTGATTGGTCCTCTGGTACCGGCAGCAGCGTAGCAGGTTTTAAGGTGACCGGAGGGCCAAACTGGACGCGGTCTGTGTCCAGTAGGAGGGCCTGGTAGTGGGTCAGGCGTGCGTTGGTTATCCACCGGTCCGGGGGCTGCCGCACTATGGCCTCTAGAGCATGTGGGGTAATAACAGTCAGTGGCTGCCCAAGGGTTAATTTAGCAGAGTCCTTGACCAGCATAGCGGTGGCTGCCATGATACAAAGACACGGGGGCCAGCCGGCCACCACAGGGTCCAGCTTTTTAGACAGGTATGCTACCGGTCTTTTCCAAGGCCCCAATTTTTGGGTCAGGACTCCTTTGGCAATCCCTTGCCTCTCGTCTAGGAAGAGGGTAAAGGGCTGTGAAGTGTCCGGTAACCCAAGGGCCGGGGCAGACAAGAGTGCTTGTTTTAGTGCCTCAAAAGCCAATTGATGCTCTGTCTGCCAGGTGAAAGGGGTACTTTCCTTGGTGAGTGCATAAAGGGGGGCGGCCAGTTCAGCAAAACCAGGTATCCACAAGCGACAGAACCCAGCAGTTCCCAAGAATTCACGTACCTCTTTGGGATTTCGTGGTGGTGGAAGGCGAGCCACAGTTTCTATGCGCCCAGGGGTGAGCCACCTTTTCCCTTCACTCAGGATATACCCCAGATATGTTACCTTGGTCTGACAGAGCTGTGCCTTCTTGGCGGATGCCCGGTATCCTTTTTCACCCAGTACCTGGAGTAAATGCCTGGTACCTTGTATACAGGTTTCCTCTGTAGGGGCAGCCAAGAGGAGGTCATCTACATACTGGAGCAAGGTCACTTCCGGAAGTCGGTCAGGTCTCGAAGAAGAGCCTCATCGAAGAGAGTGGGAGAGTTCTTGAATCCTTGGGGAAGCCGGGTCCAGGTCAATTGGCCTGAAATTCCTTTCTCAGGATCTTTCCACTCAAAGGCAAACAGTTCTTGGCTTTGGGGGGCCAGAGGTAAACAGAAGAAAGCATCTTTTAAATCTAATACTGTGTACCAGTTGTAGTCTGGCCTTAAGGTGCTGAGTAAGTTGTAAGGGTTGGGGACCGTGGGATGGATGTCCATGGTTCTTTTGTTAATTTCTCTCAAGTCTTGGACGGGCCTGTAATCCTGAGTACCAGGCTTTTTTACTGGCAGAAGAGGAGTGTTCCAGGGCGAGCGACAAGGTCGCAACACCCCAAGTTCTAGAAATTTGTTAATGTGTGGCCGGATACCTATATGAGCCTCTTGGCTCATAGGATATTGCTTGATAGACACGGGCACCACCGTAGGCTTTAGATCAATAATGATTGGGGCTTGATACTTGGCCAGCCCGAGTCCTCCCGTTTCCGCCCAAGCTTGGGGAAAGTCTTGCAACCAAACATCAGGGAGGCTAGTGATGACCGGAGCGTCGAAAAGCCGATGCTCATCTTGCAGAGACACAGTTAAAATTTGGATGGACTGACCGTCCCGATCTAATACCTGGGCCCCTGTCTCGGAGAAATGGATTTGGGCTCCGAGCTTGGTCAGAAGATCTTGCCCTAGGAGGGGGTAGGGGCATTCAGGTACCACCAAGAAGGAATGTGTCACCATTCCTTGTCCAAGATTAACTGTCCGGTGGTTAGTCCACTTGTGCAATTTTCCCCCTGTTGTCCCCTGGACCCAGGATGTGCGAGAAGACAGGGGCTCGTCTGCCTTTGTCAAAACTGAATGTTGGGCCCCTGTGTCCACCAAGAAGGTGGTGGGGTGCCCCCCTACAGAGAGAGTTATCCGGGGCTCGGGGGGGGCTCCAGAGCCCTGACACCCCTATTCGCTATCCTCACCTAGGGCGAGGACAGCGGCAGGTTTTTTCTGGTCTTTAGGACGCTTGGGGCAATCTTTGATCCAATGTCCCCGTTCTTTGCAGTAGGCACACTGGTCTTTTTCCACTTTTGGCCACCTTCGCTTCTCTCCCTCTCTCCCTGGTCTTTTCTCTTTTACTACTGCCGCCAGGATTTTTGTTAAATGCTTATCCCTCTTTCGATCCCTACGATCCTCTCGCTCCTCTTGTTCCTTCGCTAACCTGGCTTCCCTTTCCTCAGGGGTTTCTCTCTTATTATATACTTTTTCTGCCTCCCTAACCAATTCCTGTAATCCGTAGGTCTGGATCCCATCTAATCTTTGGAGTTTTCCCTTGATATCTGATGCAGCTTGGTCTA
>NW_022163895.1:0-2504 GCF_008728515.1 Papio anubis
GGGTGGTGAGAACCGGTGGCTGGATGTCGCAGTTTTGCCAAGAGGATGCCAATTGTTTCCTTTTTCCTCAGTAACAACACCCTACTTTGTTTAGGGAAGCAGCACACCCAGCTGAAAATCCAATTCTCTTGCACGGCGGAGCGGCTGGTGACACAGGTCCAGATGCTGGGATGCCGATGGGGGTTCCTGGAGTGGGAAGTGTCAGGAGGCTTTCCCGACCCACAGCAGCCCTGGGCCCTTGTCCAGCCTTCTTGCCCGGGGCATGACACCTGGAGGGAAAGCAGCTTCGGGGGCCCGAGGGCCAGAAGGCAGAGTCCTGGCGTGTGAGGCAGGCCTGGGCCAGGCTCCTCGGAAGATGTCACAGACCCGCTGCCCATGCAGGGACCACCCACCTCTGAGCCCCATGCAGATTTTCCTCCGTAGCCGAGTGAAATCCTGGTATGGCGAGTGAGGCAGTCAGAGGCACCTTTTGTGGAAGGAGGACAAAGCTGGAGAGAAAGAGGTTTTCCTAAAGGCACAAGGCGCTGATTGTGCATTAGGGATAATTCCTAGGAGTGTGGTTGCTGGTGGGTGGAAATCTGTAGCCAGAGAATAAGTGGGAATGGCCCTTGCTGGTATTTAACGGATTCGTTCACGAATGATCTGAACAGTTCCAGTGAAAAGAGCATTTCGGACACAGAAGTTTTCATCCTGCCTGACAATCAGCGTGACCGTGGGCTGTTCCATCCTTCTTGGGCGACAGTGAGAGGGTCTCAGGCCCTTCCGGCCCTGTGCTGGCATTTCCCCAGGGTGTATGCCCCATCCCGAATAGGCTGGAATGCCTCTGGGTGCAGCTGAGCCTCTTGAAAAGGGAAGAGACATGTGATGTGCTCTGGCTGAACAGGAAAGTGAGGGAGGACAGGGAGAGGGGCCTGGAGGTGAGGAGGATGGTGAGCAACACTGGGGAGAGAGGACGGAGGGTAACACCAGGGACAGGGGGACGGAGGGTAACGCCGAGGACAGGGGCATGGAGGGTAACACCACTTCTCCAGGTGCCTTTGGGGGATGGTGCCGCCTCTCACACCCCAGAGTGAAGCCAACAGGATTCTGTCCCGAGGAGCCCCAGAGCCTGGCAGCTGGGATTGGCCCAGTATGAACCACCGTTCACTGGCTCTGCACCCTGGGACAGGCTCCCTGGTGTTTCCACCCTGGTTTCCCTTCTGGACAGTGGGACCCTGAGTATCCCCGTCCCAGCTGCACCCAGAGCCCTGGACTCCAGCGTGTTATCGGCACTCATTAGCGTTTCTTTTGTTGTGGTCCGTGGACGAAGTGGCTCTCTCTTTGTGTGTTCACAGCCCTCCTGCTCACTTTACCTTCTGGGAACACTTTTTACATAGCTTCATATGTGGGGAGGACTCAAGTGATTAATCGAATGTTTCATCAGGTGCGGTTCTTCTGTTTCCCAGTTTTGACACAACATTTGGTGAAATTTCCCGGGACTCCTGTTGTCAGCCTCATGGTTTCACTCTGTCACTTTCTAATGCAGTATTTTTGGGAGTCTTTTAAATTCAGTGCCACCACTTAAAAATAAGTTTTATAATATGCAGTTTCAGGTTAATTCTTTACTTTTGTGTCTCAGGCAGTGGCTCCCCACCTGTGAGTTGTCAGAAAGGTTCACGCAGTTTTCCAGGGCGGCCTTTGCATTTACTGGAACTATAAAGAGCTCGTTCCTGCTTCGGAGGCGATTGACACGCAGTGCGCGTGAGGCCGTGCGTGGCTTAGCGTCTTCTGCAGGCTTAGAGGTCACTTTCTGTTCTTCCCCAAGCCTGCTGCGCTGTGCCGAGTGTTCACTGTGGGCGACTGTCACGCTGTCTGGCACAGGCCACCGAGGCCACAGGGCAGGCTCCACGTAGCGGAGCCTGCAGAATGGCAGAGCCCGGCCTCCTCGCCGCCCTTCACGGGGAGCAGAAAGCGCAAGCCTGTGATCAGAGCTGTGCTAGCCCAGAAAGCCTCCGAACAGGTTGAATTGAGGAATCTGCTCCTACCAACTGCCCATGTTTAGGATGTGTTTGAGTTTTTGTGATTTTTCTTGCACTGAAGCTACTGGACTGGCTCTGTGTCACCGTCATGGGTCTTCATGTTGCCCCGACGGGAAACGGCGGGGGTGGAGGGCTGCACAGAGGCTTGCGGCCCTGATAATGAAGGGCTTGTTGCCTCTTGGGACAGTGAGTTCAAACTCTTTGTAATTGTCAGCACAAAGAGTGACCCGCTGAGGACACGGCTGTAATACAGGGTGGCATGGTTGATTGTCATAGTTGATATCAGGTACCTGCCTCTAAAATGACGGTACCCGTAGTGTGGCTCCAGGAGGGCAGCTCCTGCCAAACACACGTGCTCCTGGGCCCCTGCAGACAAGGTCGCGTTGCCAGCCAGGCCTGCAGCTGTGAGTGCAGAGGAGTCTACAGGGCACCGAGTGCCTCCCTCGTTTGCTTGTGGGGCCCAGCCCTCCGTCCCTCCCGGTCCCC
>NW_022163896.1:0-2503 GCF_008728515.1 Papio anubis
CTTTGTGACGTGTGCATTGCACTCACAGAATTATACCTTTCTTCTCATAGAGGATTGGGGAATCCCTTTTGGAGAAAAAGCTACCAAGGGACATTCAGGAGTATAGGGACAGCTACGATGAAAAAGGAAATATCCACCGACAAAAACTGGAAAGAAGATTTCCATGAAACTCCTTTGTGAGATATATTATTCATCTCACAAAGATAAAACTATCCTTATTTTACACCTTTTGAAAACTCCGTTATGGACGGATCCATGAAGGGACATTTGGGAGCACATTCACGCCTATGGTGGAAAAGGAGATATCTTCAGATAAAAACTGGATGGAAGCTCCCTGTGAAACTGCTTTGTGATACATATGTTTATTCATCTCACATAGATAAAGCTTTCCTTATATTACGCAGTTGGAAACTCTGTCATGGACGGATCTGCGAAGGAACTTTTGGGTACACATTCAGGCCTATGGTGGAAAAGGAGATATCTTCAGTTAAAAACTGGAGAGAAGTTCTCTGAGAAACTGCTTTGTGATGTGTGCATTCTACTCAGGGAGTTATACCTCTTTCCTCATAAGGCAGTGTTTGAACACTGTTCCTGTAAAACCGAAAAAGTAATATTTCGAAGCGCATGGAAGACTATGGCGAAAAGTGAAATATCCTGAAATAAAACCCAGAAAGAAGCATTCCAAGAAACTGCTGTCTGACATATGCATTCATTTCAGAGAGTTAAAGCTTACGCTACATTTCACAGTTTGGAAAGTCTGTCTTTGAGGATTCAGTGAAGGGATATGAAGTGGCGACCAGAGGCCTGTGGCGAGCAAGGAAATGTCTTCCATTGAAAATTGGAGAGAAGATTTCTGACCAACTCTTTTGTGATGTTTGTATTTATCTCAGAGAGTTAAATCATTCTTTGGAATGAGTAGTTTGAAATCACTCTTTCTGTGAAATCTGAGAAAGGACATTTGGGAATGGTCTTAAAAATATCCTGAAAAAGAAATAACCTCAGATACAAATCAGAAGGAAACTTTCTGTGAAACTGCTCTGTGTTGCATGAATTCCGCTTGCACAATTAAGCCTCTCTTTTCATTGAGAAGTATTCTGACACTGTTTTTGTTTAATCTATGAAGGGATATTCGGGAACGCTTTGAGGCTTATGGTGAAAAGGAAATATCTTCAGAGAGAAACTGGAGAAGCTTCCTGAGGAGCTGCTTTGTGATGTGTGTATTCCACTCACCGAATTATACTGTTCTTCTCATAGAGGATTGGGGAATAACTTTTGGAGAAACAGCTACCAAGGGACATTCAGGAGTATAGGGACGACTATGGTGAAAAAGGAAATATCGTCAGACAAAAACTGGAAAGAAGCTTTCCGTGTAACTGCTTTGTGATAGATATGTCTATTCATCTCGCATAGATAAAACTATCTTTCTATTACGCAGTTTTGAAACTCCATCATGGACGGATTTGTGAAGCGACATTCAGGACCACATTCAGACTTATCATGAAAAAGGAAATACCTTCAGATAAAAACTGGATAGAAGCTTTCTGAGAAACTGCTTTGTGATGTGTGCATTGCACTCAAGGAGTTATACCTCTTTTCTCATAAGGCAGTGTTTGAACACTGTTGCTGTAAAACCGAAAAAGCAATATTTCAGAGCACATGATAGAATATAGCGAAAAGTGAAATATCCTAAAATAAAACACAGAAAGAATCGTTACAAGAAACATTCTCTGACATCTGCATTCATTTCAGAGCGTTAAAACTTACTCTACATTTCCCAGTTTGGAAAGTCTGTCTTTGAGAATTCTGCGAAGGGATATTAAGTGACGACTGGATGCCTGTGGCAAGAAAGGAAATATCTTCCATTGAAAACTGGAGAGAAGCTTTCTGAGCAACTGCTTTGTGATGTCTGTATTCATCTCATAGGGTTAAATCATTCTTTGGATTGAGCAGTTTGAAATCACTCTTTTTGTGGAATCTGAGGAAGGACATTTGGGAACGCTCATTAGAATATCCTGAAAAAGAAATAACCTCAGATAGAAATCAGAAGGAAACTTTCTGTGAAACTGCTCTGTGTCACGTGAATTCCGCTCTCACAGTTAAGCTTCTCTTTTCATTGAGCAGTATTCTAACACTGTTTTAGGTTAGTCAGCTAGGGGAAACTCGGGAGGGCTTTGAGGCTTATGGTAAAAATGAAAATATCTTCAGATGGAAACTTGAGAGAAGATTTCCATGGAGCTGCTTTGTGACGTGTGCATTCCACTCACAGAGTTATACTTTTCTTCTCATAAAGAATTGGGGAATCCCTCTTGGAGAAAAAGCCACCAGGGGACATTCAGGATTATATGGACGACTACGTTGAAAAAGGAAATATCCTGAAACAAAAAATGGAAAGATTCCTGTGAAACTGCTTTGTGATAGATATGTTTATTCATCTCACATAGATAAAACTTTCTTTCTTTTACAAAATTTTGAAATGCCGTCATGGACGGATTCACGAAGGGTC
>NW_022163897.1:0-2503 GCF_008728515.1 Papio anubis
GTACTGTACTGCACTATATCCAATGTTGAAGCTACAGTTTAAAATACCTTTTCCAGTTTCTTAGTTGTTTAAGGTGGAGGACAAATCTGGTCCCTATTACTCCAACTTGGCCGGAAGCAGAAGTCTCCGTTCAATCTTTGTGGTCAGAAAGAACAGTATGAGAGAAGGCAGCCTGTTAGAATGGGAAGACCCCTGGGCTAAGAATCAGAATTACCTAGGCTCTAGTCTCAGCACTGTGTTTACTAACTTTGTGCAAATGATTGATCCTTCTTGAATTTCTGTTTCCTCATTTGTAAAGGGGGTCAAATCATAATTCCACGGCTGCTGTACAGATCGGTTGAAGTAGTGTCTTAATGTTCATGAGTGTATTTCTCTTTCAGGGTTATTTATTTATTTATTTTCAAGTCCCAATAAACTGTCCAAATCTTTTGGGGTTAGTTTAGGCACTGGATATAGTAGAAGCTGATGTTAGAAAAGTTGATTTATACTGGAACGTTTTTCATGGAATCACCCCCAATTCTCACTAACAAACTGAGAAGAAAAAAAAAAAAAACAAGAATTACCCCCAAGAACATCTGAGGAAGCACAACAGGGACAGACTTGAAGGCAACTGGGCAGTCCTCTGGTTTTGGAGTAGAGGTAGGACAGGGCTATTTGTCCTCTCAGAGACTGGAGCAGGTTCTGTGTGTGAGTAGCAAGGGGACAAACAGTCATGGTCTGGCAACCAGCCTGTGGCAGGAAGGAAGGTTACAACTGGAGAAGTCCAAAGGGCAGCCAGGCAAGTATTCTTTGAGCTGGGAAACAAAAGACTTTTGCTCTGCTTCAGGCAGCTGATGTCATGGTGATGATTCACCACATCAGGAACACCCTGTCCAGTGGGCTCAGGCAAGCCCGCCAGGCCACTTCTCTAAAAACACAACCTGAGGCCTCCTGCAAAAATTCTCGCAGAGCATTCTGAACACACATATAAAGTGTTATGTCCCTGATCATATAGGCCCCATGTGTGCAATGTGTGAAATGGGACCTGCTTAATTTCTGACCAGCTCTTTTAATTTTGGTTTGCAGAAAATCACAATGGTAAGAAAAATGAAGACAGGCAAAAGCTACTGGCTCCCAGGTAACTCTGAATGATGAAGGGGCTGATAATGGACACCAAATCTAGAGAGGATTCTAGAAGCAAGGACTCAAATCTAGAGAGGATTCCAGAAGCAAGGACTCAAATCTAGAGAGGGTTCCAGAAGCAAGGGCTCAAGAGGTTAAAGGTCCCAGATCTGGAAAAAGCAGACACTGCTGAGTGTTCCTTTTTTTGTTGACTGATTATACAATGTGTCCTTTTAAAAACGGTTCTCTGTTCCCTTTGCAGTTTTTGTATTGGTTCCTATTTCCTAGTAATTTCTCACACTTAGTTAACTAGTCAGTTTTACCAAAAAGTAAACTAACCAGGGATCCCTAGTTTCTGTATCTTTAAATCCTATATGGTTGCAAACCAAAGTGAGATGCCTATCTGGTTTCTGCACAGTTGTCCTGAATTATGTTGGCACATATTTTATAGCCAGAAAATTACCTTGAAAAATAAATTGAAACCATAGCAAGTATTTAGAGCTAGGGGTCTAAAATCTGCAAAAGCCCTGGGATGTTACGTTGTCTCAAGAGCCAGTATTCAATGGACCACCCCACATCATATTAAATAAAATCTGAACACAGCATTTTGAATCCAATAGTATGGGTCTCTGTGTCCTGTGTGCCCTGAGTGTATTTTAGAGTAGTTGTTGAGTCTGCTGCCTTATCTGTGTGTGATGAGATCAATGCACTGATCACTTGCTGTTTTCACATCTATACTAACTCTCGACTCACTATACTCCCAGTCAAAAGTGGATTGTATACTTCCTCTTTGATATGATGGTCCCTCTTTGATATGATGGACCAAGAGGTCCTCTTGGTGCATCTTCCATGAGCTTCAGATCAGAACTAGCTATGAAGCTGTGGCTCCAGGCTGCCTTGGTTTAATCCCTTGTCTTGCCTACTCCACCAGGCTCAGGAGGGAGGCCCAGGAGGAAGAAATGGATGAAGTCCTGGAGGACTCACTAGATGAACAGTATTTGACTCATTCCAGCCGCCATGACTCCCACCAGCTTCCCAGCAGCAATGCCTTCCTCTCTGATGCACAGGAAGACCCCTCTGCTCTGGATATAGCCAGTGAGTGCTCCTTTGATAAGAAAAATAAAGCTCCATTAATCTCTCAGTAGCTCCTACATTCTACATGCTCAACACCTCTGTCTAAACTGAGAGATGTTATTCTCTGCAGGCAGGCCCTGAAGATTCACTTTAAAAAAGTGATTAGGCTGAACACAGCTCTGGTTTCAAGTCTCAAGTATAGGTCTCTAGTGTGGGCCAGGTAATTTGTTCTGTTCCTGTCCTCACCTCAGTCCCTCTGGCCCGGACTGGCATCTGCAAGCTGGTATACTCAAAGTAGGCCAGAATGGAGAGAGTGAAGAGATTATGG
>NW_022163898.1:0-2501 GCF_008728515.1 Papio anubis
GAGGGAATAAAATCAGATCATGGATTTTAAAATTCTCTGTGAATTACGAAGTAAAATACAAACATATGAAATCATTCTTACCATTAGTAACAGCACTGTAAAATTAAGAGCAGAGGTAAGATCACAGCATTTTCCACCTCCCGACTCCTGAGAGAAATAGTGAGTCCAGCCGATGTATTTGGGCAACCCCAGTATCTAGGCTTTGAGAGCCTCAAACCGCTCATGAACTCTGACAGTATCACTCCAGCCCAGTGCTCATTAAGTTCTCCAAGACAGCCAACTGACATAAAATACTACAGCTTTTTCAGCTGGGCTTGAAGCCCTCCAAGCTCACAGCACAGCTAAACAATGAAGAGGTTTTCTGCCACTAGACTCAAAAGCTGGCTTTTGTAGATTCCCATAGAAAGAACATTCAAGGCCAGGCGTGGCGGCACATGCCTGTAATCCCAGCAATTTGGGAAGCCGAGGCAGGAGGATCACCTGAGGTCAGAAGTTCAAGAACAGCCTGGCCAATATGGCAAAGCCCCATCTGTACTAAAAATACAAAAATTAGCCAGGCATGCTGGCGGGCACCTGTAATCCCAGCTACTCGGGAGGCTGAGGCAGGAAAATCGCTTGAACTTAGGAGGCCGAGGTTGCAGTGAGCTGAGATCATGCCACTGCACTCCAGCCTGGGCGACAAGAGCGAAACTCCATCTCAAAGAAAAAAAAAAAAAAAAGAAAGAGCATTCTTTTTTGCTGATGTTAAATTTCCTGTGCTTAACACAGAGAAATCATACAACACTGAAATCCTGAAAAACATATCATAAAAAGCATTTAGTGACTGAAAAGACATTCAATATAACCTGTAACAGTGAGTTCCCCTCCTCTTTCCAGCCAGCTCCACTAATGCTGTGACCCTTAACAATGCTTCCACTAACAGAGAGGAAAATTAATAGGAACACTTACCCCTCTCAGCGGACAGCTAAACCACTGTTTCTCCCTGGGCTCACTAAAGATGACCTTTACCCAAAACCAGGCTGCAACGACCCTGTAGATGTTGACTAACAATTTCAAAATTCCCATATTCTTTGTCCACTCCTAAGGAAGATGAACTGAAGCCAGGTGTCTCCAAGTCAGAACTAACAGAGGCCTTAAACATGAGATGGCCCATTCCCTTCTTTGACAACCGGGGGATCTAAAGCTGAGCTTATGGAAGAAAACAGCCTGTTTAGTAACAAAGCGAAAACCAAAGCCTAGTCACCCAACCTCTGGTCCGGAACTCCTGCGACAATCCAGCAGCCATACAGGATGAGTCTCCCTAACCAGAAACTCCGAAATCCACAACTTTTGAGTGCCGACGTGACGCTCAACGAAATGTTCATTGGAACAGCTCAGACTCTGGATTTTTGAATTCAGGAGGCTCAACCAGCAAGTATAATACAAATATTCAAAAATCCAAAAATGTAAAAAAATCTGAGACACTTCTGGTTCCAAGCAGTTTGGATGAGGGATATTCAACCTGCATTTTTTGTTTTTTCCTCTAATGAAGGAAATTAGAAACGAGACCCGACCAAAGTCATTCAATCTATACTAAAGTCATTCAATAGTTTAATTAGTACCCATTTAAAGTTAAGTGCTACCCGCAGATATTTAAAAGGATGAATACATACATGCCTATAATCCCAGAACTTTGGAAGGCCGAGGCGGGAGGATCACCTGATGTCAGGAGTCCAAGACCAGCCCGGCCAGCATGGTGAAACTCCATCTCTACTATAAATGCAAAAATTAGCCGGGCGTGGTGGCGCACACCTGTTATCCCAGCTACTCTGGAGGCTGAGGCACAAGAATCGCTTGAACCTGCGGGGAGCACGTTGCAGTGAGCCGAGAGCACACCACTGTACTCCAGCCTGGACCACAGAGCAAGACTCTATCTCAAAAAAAAAAAAAAGAAAAGAAAAAAGAAAATTTAAATTGTATTTTCACATGGAGCCCATGTTCCCAGAACACAAGCCCTGCTCTATGCTCCAAGGGCACACAGGGTGCCCCTTTATCTTAATGCTCACCATATTCCATGGCAGCCATTGGCACGTTTCTGTCCATCGCACTAGACTTCCTGCGCATGAGGCAGGGATCATATATTATTACCTTTCTGTCCCCAATGTCTGGCCTAGAAGACACTCAGTAAATGATTACTGAACTAAGTCAGTTACTAAGACATTTTAAACTTGTATTAACAAAATTGATTTAATAAGTTTGCCAACGCAGCGTTCATACCACACAGCTTAAATCTCAACCTGCAGATTTATCTTGTGTTCTGCTAGATTATCACCTATTAACATTCAGGAGGCACCTAGTATGTGCTAGGCATTACTAATTTTTGGGGACCTAGCAGTGACAAAACAACATTCCTTGTTCAAAGAAAAGTTCTAGTATAAAGAGGAATAGAAGGAACAGGCTAGATTGATGAGCGATATAAGAAAAGGACAGGCTGCCATGGGAAGCACCTGGTCTTATCTGGA
>NW_022163899.1:0-2498 GCF_008728515.1 Papio anubis
CTGAAGATGTGGGACAAAGCTGGTGTTGATCTCCCTGTGACTTTTTTTAAAGTTTCCACACAAAGCATAGATTCTTGTGGTATGTGATGTGATGTACACTTTCAGGCATGAAGAAAATCTCTCTTTAATTCCAGGGTCCTCCACTATAAATAACTTTTTTTTTTTTCCAGATTGTAAATATGTAACAAATGTGTAGGGTCAAAATTTGAAAACCAAAATACTTGAGCCAAACACCCCAGAGATGATCAGTTCCACCCGCTTTGACTTCCCTTGGAGGGACTGTGTGATTTATTATGCGATTGTTTAAATTCAGTTTTTCATTCATTCGAGTTTCTCAAAGCTAGATTAAACAATTTCGGTTTTGTTTTGTTTTTTTTTTTTTTTTGAGACAGGGCCTCATTCTGTTTCCCAGGCTGGAGTGCAGTGGTGCAATCACGATTCACTGCAACCTCGACCTCCCAGGCTTAGGCGATCCTCCCACCTCAGCCTCCTGAGTAGCTGGGACTATACGTGCATGCCACCGTGCACGGTTAATTTTTTGTATTTCTACAGAGACGAGGTCCTCCCTGTGTTGCCCTGGCTGGTCTCAAACTTCTGGGCTCAAGCAGTCCCCCTGTCTTGGCCTCTCAAAGCACGGGGGTTACAGGGATGAGCCACCGCCCTGGGCCTTAAGTTAACTGATTACAATAGAGAACTGGAGCGTGTAGTTAGTTGAGCCTCCCTTTGGTCAGGCACAGCCACCTTAGTGTGTGTGTGTCCTCATTGCCCTTCTGATCCTGAGCTCCGAGGAATGAGGCTGTCTTGGGAGTGCTGTCGTTCTAGTCTCGTGATGGGTGAGTGACGCCGGCTGAGCTGATCGAGGTCACCCTGGCGAATGCTGCAGCTGCTCGGGAGCCGGGGCAGAGACGAGAAAGCTGCCGGGGATCCCTCTGTGGACCCCTGAAGGGAGAAGGGACCGAGATGTGAACATGGCAGCTGTTTTCTCCAGAGCCCTGCTTACTGACAGCCAAACAGGGTGAATCCTGAGGAGGTTTGGATTTGGGTCTGAACTGGGTTCATCTGGCCATAGAACAGGAGCTGGTGACAAACTCAGGAAATGAGGGCGTGAGGCGACTTGACCTGGATGGCTCCGGGTCACTCCAGCCACTGTCCTGAAGCCATCGGAGGCTGAGGACGTGTGGGAGTGAGCGTCTCTTCCCTGTCCAGCCACACCCTCTGTGACCCGTGACGCCTAGCCCTGGGCAGCATTTATGTTTGGGGTCTGTGGATGGCTCCAGTTGTTCAATTTGGTGATTCTCATGGGGTGACTGTGCCCCAAGGGATGTTTGCACCATCCAGGGAGGTTTCTGATTAGAACTGGGAGAAGGGATGCTCCCAGCACCTGGGGCTGGAGACAAGGGACACTGCGGAAAGTTCCTCCAAGCACAGGGCGGGCTCCACAGTAGGCGTCTGGCTCAGGACCTGGCTGTGTTGTGCTTCAGAAGCCCTGGGTGGATCTGATGTGGTGAAGTCGTCTTTGGACACGTGCGTCCTCATCCTCACTCGTGATTTCCTTCTTGCCAGCATTGATGCTTAGCTGATGCCACAGCCCCTCAGAATCTATGCGGTGCTGGCGAGTGGGTCTTCCCGGCAGAACAGAATGAATGAAATACCTCAGAGCAGGTGTTACACATTCTCAGGATATGGCTGCTGGGAGTTTCGGTTGGACTCCTTTCATTTCTTAGCGCTGGCTGGTGCATTACTCTGTCCTGTAAGTTTGATCAGGTCACATCAGAAACACAGTAGGTGGGTACCACGCTGCTGTCAGGTGTCGCGAAGGTGGTGGTGACCACAGCCTTGTAATTCCTTGTCATAGTGGCCCCACCACAGACCCAGGGGGCCTGGCTGTGTGTGGTCTTGAGAGTTTTATGCTTTTCTGGGCAGGGTCTCCCCTGTCTTGAAGCTTCCCTCCCCTTTTTTGGAGACTGAAGGAAGGAAAAAGAGGAGCGATAGGGAAGAGGGAGGGTAGAGAGAATTGGCAGTAATGTGGCCATTCCCACAGATTTCAATGTGGAGTTAAGGAACTGAGACCCCCCCCCACCTGCCCTCTTGTGTGCCTCAGGCCCCTCCTGGCCCCAGGTCACCCACACCCTCTGGCTTCTAGCGAGAGCTTCCTGGAGAAGCAGGCAGTTCCCGTCCAGCCAGTCTTGGTCAGTCCTGAGCCTAGGGTATTCCACAGTAAAGGAGTGACATCACCTGTCTGAAAAGCATAAGGAGCCCCGCATGTGGTGGTCCTGAGGGGTCCACATCCTGGGCACCAGGCCAGCGAGTATCCCCAGATGAGTGTTTCTGGCTGGGAAGCAGGCTGGCATTTGGATTGAAGTCCTGCAAAAACTGCCATGGCCACAGCCTGCAAGGTAGAGCCTGTACAGAGCAGCCCAAGAGCTGGGCATGTGCTGGGCCTGGGTGGATGTGGAGGCTGTGCCATGGGGTGTGGGGGCCCCTGCTCACAGCTCACC
>NW_022163900.1:0-2498 GCF_008728515.1 Papio anubis
AAGAAAAGAATTTTAAACCCAGAATTTCATATCCAGCCAAACTAAGCTTCATAAGTGAAGGAGAAATAAAATCCTTTACAGACAAGCAAATGCTGAAAGATTTTGTCACCAGCAGGCTTGCCTTACAAGAGCTCCTGAAGGAAGCACTAAACATGGAAAGGAGCAATTTCTAGCAGCCACTGCAAAAACATACCAAATTTTAAAGACAATTGACACTATAAAGAAACAGCATCAACTAACAGGCAAAATAACCAGCTATCATCATAATAACAGTATCGAATTCACACATATCAATATTAACCTTAAATGAAAATGGGCTAAATGCCCCAATCAAAAGACACAGACTGGCAAATTGGATGAAGAGTCAAGACCCATCAGTGTGCTGTATTCAGGAAATGCATCTTATGTGCAAAGATGCACATAAGCTCAAAATAAAGGGATGGAGGAATATTTACCAAGCAAATGGAAAACAATAAAAGCAGGGATTGCAATCCTAGTCTCTGATAAAACAAACTTTAAACCAACAAAGATCAAAAAATACAAAGAAGGCCATTACATAATGGTAAAGGGATCAATGCAACAAGAAGAACTAAATATTCTAAACAAATATGCACCCAATACAGGAGCACCCAGATTCATAAAGTGAGTCCTTAGAGACCTACAAATAGACTTAGGCTCCCACACAATAAAAGTGGGACAGTTTAACACCCCACTGTTAATATTAGAAAAATCAACAAGACAGAAAATTAACAAGGATATTCAGGACTTGAACTCAGCTCTGGACCAAGTGAACCTAACAGACATCTACAAAACTCTCCACCTCACATCCAAAGAATATACTTTCTTCTCAGCACCACATTGCACTTATTCTAAAATTGACCACATAATTGGAAGTAAAACATCACTTGGACTCAGGAAGGGGAACATCACACACCGGGGCCTATCATGGGGAGGGTGGAGGGGGGAGGGATTGCATTGGGAGTTATACCTGATGTAAATGACGAGTTGATGGGTGCAGCAGACCAACATGGCACAAGTATACATATGTAACAAACCTGCACGTTATGCACATGTACCTTACAACTTAAAGTATAATAATAATAAATAAATTTAAAAAAAAAAACAAAAATTATAAAAAACAGTCTCTCAGACCACAGTGCAATCAATTTAGAACTCAGGATTAAGAAATTCATTCAAAACCACACAACTACATGGAAACTGAACAACCTGCTCCCGAGTGACTACTGGATAAATAACAAAATTAAGGCAGAAATAAAGATGTTCTTTGAAATTAATGAGAATGGAGGCACAAAACACCAGAATGTCTGGGACGTATTTAAAGCAGTGTTTAAAGGGAAATTTATAGCACTAAATGCCCACAAGAGAAAGCAGGAAAAATCTAAAATTAACACTCTAACATTGCAATTAAAAGAACTAGAGAAGGAAGAACAAATTCAAATTCAAAACAAGTTCAAAAGCTAGAAGACAACAAATATCAGAGCAGAAATGAAGAGGATAGAAACATGAAAAAAACCTTCACAAATAAATGAATCCAGGAGCTGTTTTTTTTTTGAAAATTTCAACAAAATAGATAGACCAGTATCCAGACTAATAAAGAAGAAAAGAGAGAACCAAACAGATGCAATAAAAAATGATAAAGGGGTAATCACCACTGATCCCACGGAAATACAAACTACCATCAGAGAATACTATAAACACCTCTACTTAAATAAACTAGAAAATTTAGAAGAAACGGAAATTCCTGGACACATACACTCTCCCAAGTCTAAACAAGAAAGAAGTCGAATCCCTCAATAGACCAACAACAAGTTTTGAAATTGAGGCAGTAATTAATATACCACCATCCAAAAAATGTTCAGGACCAGATGGATTCACAGCGGAATTTTAGCAGAGGTACAAAGAAGAGCTGGTACCATTGCTTCTGAAATCATTCCAAACAATAGAAAAAGAGGAAATCCTCTTTAACTCATTTTATGAGGCCAACATCATCCTGATACCAAAACCTGGCAGAGACACACAAAAAAGAAATTTCAGGCCAATATCCCTGATGCAATAAAAAATGATAAAGGGGTAATCACCACTGATCCCACGGAAATACAAACTACCATCAGAGAATACTATAAACACCTCTACTTAAATAAACTAGAAAATTTAGAAGAAACGGAAATTCCTGGACACATACACTCTCCCAAGTCTAAACAAGAAAGAAGTCGAATCCCTCAATAGACCAACAACAAGTTTTGAAATTGAGGCAGTAATTAATATACCACCATCCAAAAAATGTTCAGGACCAGATGGATTCACAGCGGAATTTTAGCAGAGGTACAAAGAAGAGCTGGTACCATTGCTTCTGAAATCATTCCAAACAATAGAAAAAGAGGAAATCCTCTTTAACTCATTTTATGAGGCCAACATCATCCTGATACCAAAACCTGGCAGAGACACACAAAAAAGAAATTTCAGGCCAATATCCCTGA
>NW_022163901.1:0-2496 GCF_008728515.1 Papio anubis
CGATGAGATCATCTCCGCCTCTGGCCCAACCCCTTCCCCTCCAAGTGTATATAAGGCACTGCATTACCGCCATTAAACGAGACTTGATCAGAGCACTGTCTTGTCTCCATTTCTCGTGTCTCTTGTCCCCCAAATTCCCACTCCCTCCTCCAGGGCCTGCTTCAACGATCCCGCGGGCCGGGATAGATCCCTATGTTCACTTCATCATGGAGAGAGAGACTGGGAAAGGGGGAGAGACTGAGGCTATGCCCTAAACCTCTGTACGGGTTTTTCTGCTCCCAAAGAGCCATTGAAACCTTGCTGCCTCTATCTCAGTCACAGAAGAACTTACAAAGCTGAGGGCTGGAGACTGGTTCCTCCTTTCATAGCCTCTCAGAACACCAGCCCTGTCACAGAACCATGAAGCTCCGTTCTCAAGGGGATCCAGAAAAGGATCACCCACACCTCTGTTCTCACAAACAGAGAAAGCCAAAATCACCACCAGAGGGCGGAGAGGAGCCTTGCGGGGACGGCCTTGCGGATACAGCCTCCTTCCTGTTCGTTGAAGTGCTGTGGTTGGCTCGCCTCGCCTCGCCCTCGCCCCCGCCCCGCCCCGCTCCACCCCGCCGCGTCCCGACTAGCCTCGCCTCGCCTCGCCTGCCTGCCTCTCTCTTCCTTTCCTTTCTTTTCTTTTTCTTTCACTTTCCTTCTTTCTCTACTTCTTGAACAAACATTTATTAAGGCCCTTACCTTGAGTCAGGCACCGTGCTGGAGCTAGGGATACAGCCGGACGACAGGTGTGCGGCCCTGCTCCTACAGCCTTGGTACGTAGTCAGCAACACTGAATGAATGAATGTATTCTCTATAGACCTTGAAAGAAAGTAACCACAGGCCAAAGCTTGAGAAGAAAGACCTTGAGGACAGCAACAGCCCCAACAGACCCAGACATAGGGACTTGCCACGGACCTATCCCAGACACCCACCAAGAAGCCTTGCAGGGATGCAAGACCACAGCTCGTTGGCAGCAGCAAGGTTTCAGGGAGAGGAACCCCAGTCCCATGGACTCATCTTTTCTTCCAGACTCTTCCAAGTGAGAGTTATGAGGTAACCATACAGGCCAGAGTCACAGAAATGCTCTTTCCTGAATTGGAGACTCTGAGCCAGCCCTTCATCCCCAGTAGAGAGAGGTAGGTGCCAGTGTAGGTGGATGATACCCTAGCTTACCTGTTCTACTCAGAGTGGCACTGGGATGAGCGGGCACAAGGGCTCCAGTTAAGGATAGCCAGGGGTAGTGCTTTGGAGTCAGACCAGGAGTGTACCCCAGTATTCCCAGCTGTGTTTCAGAGAAGGTGGCAGGCAACCCTGGAATTAAATCCTTCTCTAACTGAAAGCCTGTCCTGGAGGACAGGCGGGAGGAAGCAGCCACAGACCCAGAGCCTCTGCTCCTATTACAGCCATGTCCTCTTCTACAGCTCATCACCAGGCTAGGCCCGAGGGACCTCCACATTCTCAATGGAAACTCCCACCCAAGGTTCAGGGCCCTGTTAGGTGAGCACCCCTTCTCATGTTAGAGCATCCCTTGACCTGTTGTGACACCCTTCTTTCTATTGGGGAACTCCTCATCCTGTTAGGGCACCCCTCCTCCTGTTAAGGCACCCCTCATCCTTTTAAGGCACCCTGCCTCCTGTTAGGAAACCCTCCGCCTGTTAGAGTACTCACTCCTGTTAGGGCACCCCTCCTCCTGTTAGGGCATCCTTCATCTTGTTAGGACATTCCTCCTCCTGGTAAGGCATTCCTCCTCATGTTAGGACAGCCCTCCTTCTGTTAGGGTACCCCTCCTCCTCTTAGGGTACCACCTTCAACTTTATGACAACTCTCCTCCTGTTAGAGCACCCCTCCTCCTGTTATGACACCTCTCCTCCTTTTTAGAGAATCCTCTTCCTGTGGAGGCATCCTTCCTTCTATTAGGGCAGTGCTTCTACTCTTAGGGCACCACCTTCACCCTGTAGGGCACCCCTCCTCTTGTTAGAGCACCCACTCCTCCTGTTAGAAAATCCCTCCTCCTGTTAGGACACCTCTTCCCCTGTTAGGGCACTCCTACTGTTAGGGCACCCTTCCTTCTGTTAAGGCACACATTCTTTTGTTAGGGCACCCCCTTTTCCTGTTAGAACACCCCCGCCTCCTGTTAGAACACTCTCTCCCATCTTAGGGCACCCCTCCTCCCATTAGGATACCCCTTCTTCCTGTTAGGGCACCTCTCCTCATGTTAGGACACCCCTCCTCCTGTTAGAACACACTTTCTCCTGTTAGGACACCCCCTCCTCCTGTTAGAACACACTTTCTCCCATTAAAGCACCCTCTCATCCTGTTAGGGCATGCCTTCTCTGGTTAAAGCTCCCCCTCCTCCTCTTAGGACACATGTCTTACTGTTAGAACATATCTCCTCCTGTTAGGACACCCTTCTTTTGTTAAAGCACCCCTCCTCCTGTTAGGGCATTGATATGATTTGGCTGTGTC
>NW_022163902.1:0-85404 GCF_008728515.1 Papio anubis
CCTCCCGGGTTCACGCCATTCTCCTGCCTCAGCCTCCCGAGTAGCTGGGACCACAGGCGCCCGCCACTTCGCCCGGCTAGTTTTTTGTATTTTTTAGTAGAGACGGGGTTTCACCGTGTTAGCCAGGATGGTCTCGATCTCCTGACCTCGTGATCCGCCCGTCTCGGCCTCCCAAAGTGCTGGGATTACAGGCTTGAGCCACCGCGCCCGGCCGGGACAGGGTCTTTGAGGTGGGCCATGAAGGCTGTTGTCTTGGTTCCCTTACTCCAGTGGGAGGGGGAGGTGGGCAACAGGGATCAAAACGAATCCAGGCCAAGCTGGAGGCCTGGGAATCCTGTGCGCTGAACCTCAAACGTCTGGAGTCCTTTGCCTTCTGAATCTTTTGACCAAGAGAGGCTGATAACATGCAACCGCGCACTAGGGCTCTGGCAGCAGCCAGACTTGGGTTTAGTTCTATTGTTTACCAGCTGTGTGACATTGAGTAAAAGGCTTAACCTCTTCGGTCCCAAATGCCTCCTTATTAACATGGGGACAACAACAAAACCCATCTCCTAGAACTGATGCCAAGCATTTGGCCACAGTTGCTGCTAGGTGAGGGACAGTCCTGTTTCATACACAACGGAATGTTGATAATCATTTATTGATCACTTTCAGAGCCAAACAATTTGTGTGCCTTTATCTCATTGAAACACCACCATTTCTCTGGATAGCAGATACTATTACCATATTATAAGTTATATAGACATTTAGCACTAATGGCACAGAGTAAGTGCTCACCAAAAACTGTTAGCAAGGGCACTTTTGTCACATAAAAGAAAAAAGGAGCATGGGAAAGGCGCTTTGCAAGGTGTAAGGTTCCGCACAAGTTTTTGCTGTAATTGTTACGTCGCCCTTTGTGGTCATAATCCTTTATTTATTCTTTCTGAGTTACTACGATGGTCCCCTAGTTACCGTGGCCATGGAAACGCGGCCCGCCGTCCCGGATTGGACGGTTCGCGGGTTCCCCCTGGAGGCCACCTTCTGGTCCTGCTGCGGAAAGACTGGGCCTGCCTTTGAGACGGGGAGAGGGGTGTCGGGAGTTGTAGGCGATGGGCGTGGCTGCTGCGGAGCGCTGCACGCCGGGAGTTGCAGTTCCCGGGCGAGGCAGTTGGCTGCTCCACACAGAGCTCGGGCCTCACCCGGATGGCGGCTGTGACGCGCAGCTGCCGGCCCTGGGGCTCGCTCCTCGGGCTGTTCGGGCTGGTCTCGGCCGCGGCCGCCGCCTGGGACCTGACTTCCCTGCGCTGCAACTTGGGCGCCTTTTGCGAATGCGACTTCCGGCCCGACTTGCCGGGTGAGGCGCCAGGGAGCCCGGAGCGTGGGGCGGGCGGACGCGGGCGCGCTGGGAGCCCGGCTGGCCCCGGCCAGAGCCGCCGAGGACTCAGAGGGTGGGACCGGGGGGCGGGGCCGGCAGACTTGCGAGGGTGGAGGGTACCCGTTGAGGTCCAGGAGGCCCTGCCAACCTGGAGAGAGGCCTCAGCCAGCAGAGCCCTTTTGGGGAGATCTTGGGCCTCCCCGGAATGGCCTGGCCGTCAAGGGAGAAGAGCACCGTGGGGATGGCCGGGGCTGGGGCTGACCTCGTTGACAGCTCGCATTTAGGGTTGAGTGCAATCTAGATGACTGCCTGGTGGGGGCGCTGCCGAGCTGAATCAGGCCCGAAGGTGGCTTTTTTCCGCCACAGACCCCAAGGTCCCCGTGCCATGTGCATAGACAGCTTGGACAAACGTAAGGACACAGGAGTCCAGACATGACGTTCCAGACCAGGTTCCAGACATGACGTTCCCCTTGAACCTCTGCCTTGGTGGGATGTGTCCTCACCATCCTCCTGTGGCCCTAGGTCTGGAGTGTGACCTGGCTCAGCACCTGGCCGGCCAGCATCTAGCCAAGGCGCTGGTGGTGAAGGCGCTGAAGGCCTTTGTGCGCGACCCTGCCCCCACCAAGCCGCTGGTCCTCTCCCTGCACGGCTGGACCGGCACCGGCAAATCCTATGTCAGCTCCCTGCTGGCGCACTACCTCTTCCAGGGCGGCCTCCGCAGCCCCCGCGTGCACCACTTTTCTCCCGTCATCCACTTCCCCCACCCCAGCCACATCGAGCGCTACAAGGTAGGCTGGATGCGTCCTTGACCACTGTTCTCCTCACCATGGGGTGCCACCCTAGGGAGTAAGTCCTGAGCCCAGACAGGGGAGTCACCTGCTCCAGGCCACACAGCCGGCTGCAGCCCCAGCCCTCAGGACCCATCCTGCACAGAACTTGGGAAGGTGCCATTCTACCTGGCAGGGAGTACTTTGATTCCTTGGGGCAGTAAGGAACCTGGCAGTACCTACGTGCCAGGGTTGTTGTGAGGGACATGAGATTATATCATTGCAGATATTATTTATGGAGCACCTGTGTTTGTCAGATAATGTGCACTGTTGTCTTGCTGGAAATCAGCCCCAATTTGTGGCTCAGAGTAAGCATCGGGAAATACTAGCTCTTGCTACTACTGTTGTTGATTGCAAGGTACCCTCCAGGCTGATCAGTTTCAGCTGTCAACACTGCTGTGTAGTTTCAGGGAGCGGGAAGGAGCCTTCCTCTTTTATAGAAAGCAGCAGGTGTCGTGCAAGGAGCCCTGAACAGGGAAGTGGGAGGCTTGGGTTTGAGTCCCTGTTCTGCTGCTGACCGGCTGTGTGGCTTTGGGCAAGTCTCTGCCCCTCTCTGGGATACAGTTTCACCATCAGTCTCACTAAGAGGTTGGTGCTCTCTGGGAGACCACATCTCCCTAGAAAGGAGGTTAGTTTTTGGTTTGGGAAGAGGTCTGGGGTTGGGGGAGTTTCTCCAGCCCCGCCTGGAACTCCTGTCTCTCCCCTACAGAAGGATCTTAAGAGCTGGGTCCAAGGGAACCTCACTGCCTGTGGCCGCTCCCTCTTCCTCTTCGATGAGATGGACAAGATGCCCCCAGGCCTGATGGAAGTCCTGCGGCCTTTCCTGGGCTCCTCCTGGGTTGTATATGGGACCAACTATCGCAAAGCCATCTTCATCTTCATCAGGTGGGGCCCGGCTTTGCAGCGGGCACGGTGGGGGGTCACTTCGCAGAGGTTCAGCTCTACAGCTCTTGGCCTGTGCTCCCAGCAGAATCCAATTCCCCGTGGGCTTAGCTGGGCTTTCCCAGTGCCCCCCACCCTCTCAGAGATGACATTGTCATTCCGCCTGGTTGATTCCCTTTGGACACTCTCAGCCCGTTCTGGGCTCAGTCTTTTTGATCACCACTTCCTTGTGGAAGCCCTGCCAGGTCGAGAAGTTTTCCCTCTTTTGTGGTGAGGAGGACACAGGCCTGGGGCAAACAGGAACAGAGTTCTTGTCCTTTAGTCCCAGCTCTCAGAATCCTTGCTGCGTTTCCTCAGGCAGCATGGCTCCGCCTCTCTGAGCCTCTGTCTCTGCTTCTGAACAGCGGGGCCAATAATGATGCCCCGATACCTTCCTGGAAGTTTAGTGAGGGAAAGTCAGTTGAGGGACCCAAAAGCGTTTTGTAAACTGTAAAGTACATGGCATGTGTAGGTGAATTGCAGGGGCCGTGGATATGGACACCATGGAGGGGGAAGTGGAACGTTTTCAGTGGGGTTGGCTCCTCAACCTGCACCGGGCTGTGCTCCTGTCAGGTGGCAGCGGGGAGGCGAGGGTCCAATCCTGCCCTGCGCTAGTCCTCGTCTGAGTCTCAGCCTGGGTCCCCCATGGTTTTAGCAACACGGGTGGCGAGCAGATCAACCAGGTGGCACTGGAGGCGTGGCGCAGCCGCCGGGACCGCGAGGAGATCCTCCTGCAGGAGCTGGAGCCAGTCATCTCCCGCGCCGTGCTGGATAACCCACACCGTGAGTCTGGCTCAGCAGCCCTCCCCGGGTGGCTTCACCCCACACCCAGGGGCCAGGCTTTCCCGGGGTCTCATGCTTTGCCCACTGACCTGCTAGTTCTGAGCCCGGCTTTGGCACTCCCAGCTCTGTGACCTTGGGTCAGCCTTACAGGCCCTGAGTCCTACACCCAGAAGGCGGCTGAGGGGACTGAGGCCAGCATCTTCCGTCCTGCCCCTGGGGGTTGGGGGCCAGCTTCTCTCCTCTTGTGAAGCACAAGGCCCCCTCCCCACCTGCCCTTCCTGCAGATGGCTTCTCACACTCGGGCATCATGGAAGAGCGCCTCCTAGACGCAGTGGTGCCCTTCCTCCCACTGCAGCGGCACCACGTCCGGCACTGCGTGCTCAACGAGCTGGCCCAGCTGGGCCTGGAGCCGAGGGATGAGGTTGTCCAGGCTGTGCTGGACAGCACCACCTTCTTCCCTGAGGACGAGCAGCTCTTCTCCTCCAATGGCTGCAAGACCGTGGCCTCCCGAATCTCCTTCTTTCTCTGACTCCCCGGGTGGTATCCTTGGCCCCTCTAATGGCCAGGCCATGCAGGAAAGGCCTGGGGCCTCTGTCACAGGAACCCAGCGCACCAAGTGAGATGAAGGGAGTGGCGGCTGGGCCACGGGACAGATGGCTGGGAAGGGCCCTGGCCTCTAACCTGGCTCAAGAGCATCTTGGCCCTGGCCACCTTCCCCAGGGAAACCCCTGGTCACCCCAGAACCTCACTGAGCCTTGACCTCCCCCTGCAGCCTGAGCCTTCTTACTGTGAATTATAACTCAGGGACTGTGGCTCATGGCGGCGCTCCCTCCTCAGTCTGCCACCCTTGCCCCTTGCCTCCTTGGTCGGGCACCATGCCCCCTCCCCTCCACCCCATACCCTGTGTCCGTTTCATCAAGCCAGGTGGAGCCTTCTTGGTTTCTATAAATGGAGGGACTCAAGCTGCCACTTGGGCCTGGTTTTAGAAGTTTTTAATTTTGTAAAAGAAGAGAACAAGTATAATAAACTCAGCTATGGGACCAGAGGACTGTTTGCTAAGACTTTTAATTGCTCTGGAAGGAGGCAGCTGGCTCAGTGCCAGTGCTGGGGGGTGAGTAGAACTGCTCCCCTCCCTAGCAAGAAGTGAGGGGCTAGATGGTCCCTTCAGAGAGCTTCGTAGTAGGTGAGGTCCTGACCAACCTCAGTTTTGCTGACACTCGGGCTGGGTCCCCAGGTGGACTCAGCCTTGCTGGAAGTTGAGCTCATGCCCTGGCTCTTGCCCTGGGCAGCCTCAGCCTTGCTGGTTCTCTGGCCCTGGCCTTGAACATCCTCAGTCTTGCTGAGGCTCCAGTTTGAGTCATAGAAAGCCTCAGTCTTGGTGGAACTTCGGAGCAGTCCCCTGCTTCGGCCCTGGGTGGCATCAAGCTTGCTGGGTCTCCAGCTCCGGCCACGAGCAGCCTTGACCTTTCGGGGCCTCTGCCTTGGGCTCCGGGTGGTCTTGGTCTTGCTGGGCTCCTGCCTTGGGCCCTGGGAGGTCTCGGTCTCGCTGGAGCTCTGCCTCTGGCCCTGAGTGGCCTCAGTCTTGCTGGAGCGCTGCCCTTGGCCCTGGGTGGCCTGGGTCTTGCTGGAGTTCCTCCTGTGTACGGCGGCCTTGGTCTTGCTGAAGTTCTGCCTCTGGCTCTGGGTGGCCTGGGTCTTGCTAAGGCTCTGCCTCTGGCCCTGGATGTCCTTGATTTTTCTGGGACCATGGCTCAATGCCTCCCTGTTGTTCCCAGAGTCTGAGGATTGCGTCTTCAGCAGTGATGAGTCAGAGAATGTCATGGCGGTGGCTGAGGTGCTCCTGTATTCCTGGCAGATAGCCGACGTCTCAGTCTCTGAGGTGCATGTGGTCCTGACTGGGAAGGGTGTGCCAAGAGCACCCATCAGGCCTGCCGCACCTGCCCTGGACAGCTCCGGGAAAAGGGGCTTCCCAATTTCACACTGGCCTGTGGCCCTGAGGCTTCACATTGCCAAAGGGAAAGACCTGCAGATCACCCCCGCCCAGCCCCCCAGCGCCCCAGACCCTGAGGGGTGGGGCTGTGAGATGGGGGAGATGCCTAAGAGCCCCCTTCTCCCAGTCCCAGGCCTCTGCTCTATGGCTGCCCCTACCCTCTGCTCCTGTTGCAGCAGACAGCCCCAGCAGGGCCCCTGCATCCCCCTGCCTGGCACCCTCCTGCCCTTCCATCCTTGTCCCCACTAAAAGGCGCTAAATGCACCCACAGCCCCAGCTTCCCCTGCACTGTGTCTGCCCTGTTTCCTGGCTGTCGGGTCACCTGGGAGCCTTCTTCCTGTTGGAGCTTAGAGCTCATGTCCCAGGGCAAGGACTATGCCAGTCATCCCTGTGCCCAGTGTTGAGCACAGGCCTGGCCCAGGGCACTCGGTGGGTTTGCTGGATGCACGAAATGAAGAAGGGGCCTGGGCCCTGCCACTCCCCTCCCCACCGAGGACTGCACACACCCGCCCTGGGGCCTCTGAGGAGCAGCCTCCCCGTTCTTCACTTCTGTCTCCTCCAGGCTGGGGCCCCAAGGAACTGGGGCTAAAAGCCTCCTGGCCATGCACAAGGTTTGTGGGCTTTTTTCAGGGACAGGGCTGGGAGGGGATGAGAGCAGAGTAGCAGCTATCATGAAGGGCCTGGAGCAAGCCTCGGCCTCCCTGCCCGTGTTGGGCACTGCCCGCTGAGTCCTCGGCAGGCCCAGCAAGAGTGTTACTCCCGCTGTAGAGCCACTCGCCCCAGGCCACCCAGCTGTCAGCAGCAGAGCCAAACTCACACCTAGGCCAGCGTTCTTCGACCCCTGACCTTTGACCACCCTGCTGCCTTAGCTTCCTGAGGCCTGGCGGGAGCCCCAGGGACTTACAGCTCATGCTGGAGGCTAAAGAGGTCTGGTCGAGGTAGCTCTCAGACAGGGACGCCACCTTGCTAGGTGTGAGCTTTGGTTTCTTCTCCTATGGCAAGAAACAGGCTTTGTAGTTCAGATGGCAGGAGGCCCACGCAGCTGCGCCTCTAGAAGGCCAGCAGCCCTGGGCCGCTCGGTGGTCATTCTCCTGAGCTCGGAGGTCCTTGAAGGTGCCAGGTTAGGGTGGGGTGGGGACACACAGAGGCTAAGCCTGGCAGGAACGGGGCGGCCAGGCTGGACAGACAGGCATATGGTGCCATGAGGACGGTTGTGTTGAAGGGGCTGCTAGCGCCTTGGCTTTTTCAACTGCAAAATGAAAATTAGTTCAGGCATGGGACAGGCTTCTGTAAATTATAAAGGGCTGTGCCCTGGGGAATGCTTAGGGAGGACTTGAGGAGCTTCTCTAGGCTTTACCCCCTTCCATTCTCCCAATACAAGTGGGGACGGAGGGATGGGGAGAGCTGCTAATGACCATTTCACTGACCAGGAAACTAAGGCTCAGAGCCCATAAGCAACCTGCCCAGGGCCACTCAGCCAAGGAGCAGAGAGGCCGAGTTTGAATCCAGGTCTGCTGGCCACCACAGCCAGACCCTACCTAGGCTGCAGGTCTCTGCCCACATTCACAGCTGCAGACAGCGAGGTGCACCATAGTGCTCCAGGCGCCAGCTGGGAGTTGTGCTCTGGGCTCCATCCACTTCAGCCCAACATCTCCCTGGGGGAGGGAGCCTCTGACTTCGGGGGGCACACAGAGGGAAGGTGTGTACTTTAATATTCATTCTAACATGAGCTAGAAAACTGAAGAGCTGCTGGGCGCGATGGCTCACGCCTGTAATCCCAGCACTTTGGGAGGCCGAGGCGGGTGGATCACGAGGTCAGGAGATCAAGACCATCTGGCTAATGCGGTGAAACCCTGTCTCTACTAAAAATACAAAAAATTAGCTGGGCGTGGTGGCGGGTACCTGTAGTCCCAGCTACTTGGGAGGCTTGGGCAGGAGAATGGTGTGAACCTGAGAGGTGGAGCTTGCAGTGAGCCAAGACTGCACCACTGCACTCCAGCCTGTGAGACAGGGCAAGGCGACAGAGTGAGAAAAAAAAAAAAAAAAAAAGAGAAAACTGAAGAGCTAGCGTTTTCTTTCCTCTTTTCTTTTCTTCTTTAGACAAGGTCTTGCTCTCTCACCTAAGCTGGAATGCAGTGCTATGATTACGGCTCACCGCAGCCTCAAGTGACTCTGGGGCTCAAGAGATCCTCTTGCCTCAGCCTCCCAAGTAGCTGGGACTATAGGCACACATCACCATGCCTGGCTAAGTTTTGTATTTTCTTGTAGAGACAGGGTTTTGCCATGTTGCCCAGGCTAGTCTTGAACTCCTGGGCTCAAGCGATCTGTCCATCTTGGCCGCCCAAAGTGCTGGGATTACAGGCATGAGCCACCGCGCCCGGCCACGTTTTCTATTGATGGCAAGGGATACTGGTATTCCTGTACTTCAATTGTGTAAAGTTTCCTTTGAACATTAGTGTACTTGATGTCTACCAGCAGTAGAACAGAGAAACACGCTGTGGGATTGTCAAGGACGGAATATTCTGCAGCACCAGAGACGGGGAGCAGGCTGCTGCCACCTGCTGCAGCGTGAGTGACGCTCACCATGCTGTCCATTTATGTGACGAAAAGACAAAAACTCATGTTTGGCATTAGGAATCAGGACAGCCTTGTAGGTAGGGTGGGCTACGGGAGGGGCCTCGAAGGGGGCCCCAGTGGGCTTCTGGGAGCTGGGAAAGTATTCTTTCTCGATCTGGATAATGATATCATGGGTGTCATGCAGTTGTGAAAATTCATCAAACTGGCACTTATGATTTGTGCACTTTCCTATATTTATGTTACATTCAATAAGAGGTTTTCAGAAACAAATTTAAGAATTAAGAAAATTCTGGCCGGGCGCGGTGGCTCAAGCCTGTAATCCCAGCACTTTGGGAGGCCGAGACGGGCGGATCACGAGGTCAGGAGATCGAGACCATCCTGGCTAACACGGTGAAACCCCGTCTCTATTAAGAAATACAAAAAACTAGCCGGGCGAGGTGGCGGGCGCCTGTAGTCCCAGCTACTCGGGAGGCTGAGGCCGGAGAATGGCGTGAACCCGGGAGGCGGAGCTTGCAGTGAGCTGAGATCCGGCCACTGCACTCCAGCCTGGGCAACACAGCGAGACTCCGTCTCAAAAAAAAAAAAAAAAAAAAAGAAAATTCTGGGGGCCGGGCGCAGTGGCTCATGCCTGTAATCCCAGCACTTTGGGAGGCCCAGGCGTGCAGATCGCTTAAGTCTGATAAAAATACTAAAAATACAAAAAACTAGCCAGGTGTGGTGGCACACACCTGTAATCCCAGCTACCTGGGAGGCTAAGGCATGAGAATTGCTTGAACCCAGGAGGCGGAGGTTGCAGTGAGCCGAGATCATGCCACTCTACTCCAGCCTGGGTGACAGAGCAAGACTCCGTCTCAAAAACAAAAAATTCTGGCACAAGTGGCAAGTGGCTAGTGCATACAGTAGAACTCGTGACAGTGACCATGAGCAGGGGTGTGACTCCTCTCTGTGAGGGCCCACATCCCCACACACCCTCCCTCAGGAGCACCCCTTGCTTGTACCATCCCCATCTCATAGCAAGATGTCCCCAGTCCATCACACAACCGAGGGAGTGCAGAGCCAGGCCTGGAAGCCAGACTCCACTGGCCTGCGTCCTTCAGCCCTGGACTGGGGTACGCTCTGCCCCAGACCCCAAGGGCTTCGGGCCCTGGCGTGTGCTCCACTTACCTCTTTTTTCTCCTTCTCCTTCTCTTCCTCTTCCTCCTTCTCTTCCTCCTCCTCCTTCTCTTCCTCCTCCTCGGGGGCCTCAGCCTGTCCCTCTGAGCTTCCCGGTTCTACCTGGGGAATCTCAGGGGTGGCCTGCAGCTTCTCGGAGGTCTCAATCAAAGGCTCCTCCTGCTTCCATGAGAGCTGCAGGGCCAAGGCCTTCTGGCGCTCCAACTCCCACTGCTTAAGCATCCTGCCGAACAAGCCCCCCGGGCATTGTCAGTCTCCCTGGCCCATGCTGGTCTCTCCAAGGACTAGACAATGGCCCTGGCATGCAGCTGGAGCCAGAGGAGCCTAGAGCCGCAGCCATTCCCCAGCCCTGGCCTGTGCCCCCTGCTCCAGGGCTTACCCCACAATGCCTTGTGGGCCTCCAGCCTGCAGGCTGCCCTCCACCGTCCGTTCCAGCTGCAGCCTGGCCAGGTGGGCTATCTGGGTGCTAAGCACCTCCTCCACAGACATGCCCGGGAAGAGGTTGGTCATCAGCAGGGACAGCTGCCATGAAAGGGGGTGACCAGAGCCAGGGGAGGGCCAGAGCAGCGGGCACACAGCGTGATGCTGCCCTGATCCCGCACAGCCAGATTTGGCCCTTCCCAAGACTGAAGAAGGAAGAGTTTTGCAATGTTTTTTGTTTGCTTGTTTGTTTTGTTTTGTTTTTTGAGACAGAGTCTCACTCTATCGCCCAGGCTGGAGTGCTGTGGCACCATCTTGGCTCCCTGCTACCTCTGCCTCCCTGCAACCTCTGCCTCCTGGGTTGAAGCAATTCTCATGACTCAGCCTCCTGAGTAGCTGTAATTACAACCGTGCACCACCACGCCTGGCTAATTTTTGTATTTTTAGTAGAGATGGGGTTTCACCATGATGGCTGGGCGGGTCTCAAACTCCTGACCTCAGGTGATCCACCTGCCTCTGGCTCCCAAAGTGCTGGGGTTACAGGCGTGAGCCACCATGCCTGGCCTTATGATTGTTATCAAACCAGATTTCTTTGGGGGCCAAGGAGTATCTTCATGCACCAGGCATGACTCCTGAGCCTAAACCCCTGACGTGGCAGGAACCTACCTTTGGTTGCTTGGGGTTGAGGAGCAGGACAGTGGCCACATCCTGGCGTGCCCCAAAAATGTTCTGCAGCAGCTGCCGGCTCTTGGCCCGGTACAGGTAGTACTGGGCCTTCTGGGGGTTGTGCCGGATGGCCGTGGAGAAGTGGTCCTCTGCCTTCTGGAACTGCCTGCAGGACACAGTGGATTCTGAGCTGCCATGAGCTCGGCCATCTGTGGGGAAAAGGGTGGCTTCTGGGCCCCACTGAGGAGTTAGACGGAAACCAGGCTGGGTCTGCTCCCCCCACCACGCCCCTCTCCTCTCTCTCCACCAGCGACGTCCCTGATGGAGCCAACACTTAGATGCCAGTGTGAAACTCCACCATCAATGAATATTTTTATGATCTTGGGGTAGGGAAGGCCTTTCTGAGAATGCCATAAACCCATCAGCTAAAATGAAAATATTAATTTGACTATGATTAAGTTCCAAGTTATTGAGTAGTAAAAATATTACAAAGAAAACCAGCATAGGGAGGGAGCGGTGGCTCACGCCTGTAATCCCAGCACTTTGGGAGGCAGATCACCTGAGGTGGGGAGTTTGAGACCAGCCTGGCCAGGATGGTGAAACCCCGTCTCTACTAAAAATACAAAAATTAGCTGGGTGTGGTGGCAGGCGCCTGTAATCCCAGCTACTTGGGAAGCTGAGGCAGGAAAATTGCTTGAACCCAGGAGGTGGAGGTTGCAGTGAGCTGAGATTGTGCAATTGCACTCCAGCCTGGGTGACAGAACGAGACTCCGTTTAAAAAAAAAAAAGGAAGCATAACTGGGAGAGGAGCTTTTTTTTGGGGGGAGGGAGGGCGGGGGTGGGGATGGAGTCTTGCTCTGTTGCCCAGGCTGGAGTGCAGTGGCACAATCTTGGCTCACTGCAAGTTCCGCCTCCCTGGCTCAAGGGATTCCCCCGCCTCAGCCTCCCGACTAGCTGGGATTACAGGTGCACGCCACCACACCCAGCTAATTTTTTTGTATTTTTAATAGAGATGGGGTTTCACCATATTGGCCAGATTGGTCTCAAAACTCCCAACCTCGGGCAATCCACCTGCCTAGGCCTCGGCCTCACAAAGTGTGGGGATTACAGGGGAGAACAACCGCGCCCATGCCCTGGGGAGAGAAGCAACTTGATTGGCCCAGGGATCCCAGCAGCTGGCTTCCTGCCCACCCCGCCCTAGAGCCTGCCCCACCCACCGTGGGGGCCGGAGCCCACGCACCTGTGCTTCTGCTCGCAGAACCCCATCTTCTCCTGCAGCAGGCCCATGCGGGTGTTGGCACCCTCGTCCTGCGGGCTCAGCGCCAGCGCCTGCTGGTAGTCTGCCTCGGCAAAGGCCAGGTAGCCCAGCTGGAAGAAGCAATCTAGGGTCCGGAGGCAGGGGTGAGTGCACCCCCAACTCCCAGTGCCTGGGAGGCCCAGCCCAGTCAGCTCCAGCCCTGGGGCCAGGGCCTGAAACTGGTGGCTGATAACCCCCATCGGCGGTCACGGTCCCCGTCCCCTCTAGTTTTCTGGGCGTCTGGGCACTGTTCCCCAGCCGCCTGTTGGAGCATTTTAAGGAGTCTGGAACCAGTTTGTCTAAGGTACCATTTCCCAGAGTGTGTTCCTGGGATACTGAGACTATTACATTTCCTCTTCCCTCGCTTCCTTCCTCTCTCCCTTCCTCCTTCCCCCGCAGGGGCCTCAAGTGCCCAGTGGGGGCCTTAAAGATGGCGAGGCTCCCCGCATCCCCTCCCCAACGCCCCGGTCCCCGGTCGCTGCGCACCGCCTCGGTTGATGTAGAGCCCTTTCTCCTGCTGCTCGTCCCGGAGGGCCTTGTTCAGCAGCAGCACGCCCTCCTGGTAGGCGCCCTGCCTGTAGCAGTGCACGGCAAAGTCGTTGTAGGTAAGCAACAGCTGGCGCTGCGCCTGCCGCACCATGTCCTCCTGGTCCTCGGTCACCATGTCCAGCACCTTCAGGAAGTCCTCCACTGCCCCATCAAACTCCTGGAGCCGTCGGTACATGGTGCCCCTGTGGGGGACGGTGTGGCAGACGGTAGGAGGGACATGAGGGCCAGTGCACCCCCACCGACTGGTGAGTGGCCAGACCTCCTGACCCATGGAGGCAGTGGCCATCCCCACCTCATTTGCCAGGTTTGTCCCGTGGGGCCAGCTCTGGACTGCTACTCAGATAACCCACTAGGCACTGATCATTTTATTTCTTGCAAAAATACCCTCCCTCTTTCTTTTTGGGAGCCAGGTGTATGCCAGTCTCTACATTAAAACATTTTGTACAAGAAACAGGTGTTTTACCACCGCTGTTTGGAGAGGTTAATTGGCACGAAATCACAGTGGCCTCTCATGTCACTGAATCACTTGTGGGACACTGAGCCCAGCCCCTTGGCATAGCGAGAGGTTGACTGGGTGGACAACGGCCCGGAGTCACTCCTGCCAGGGCAGCGGCGCTCCCTCCGAAATGCAGCAGGATGTGGTAAGTTCCTGGGGACCAGACTCAAGCCTAAGTCTCATCCACTGAGCTGGGCTCAGCGCCCAGTGTGAACTGCTTAGCAGGCTGGGGCTCTAGGATTCCTGGGGTAACTGGGACATTTGTTGCCATCCCTCTTCCAGCTGTAAGAGACCACCTATGTAATGCCTTAACCCAGTAGGAAGTAGGGAAAGACTGTTAGAGGCTAGCTGGGGAAACTGAGGCCTAGAGAGGGTCAGGGACTCTCCTTAAACCACACAGAAAGTCTGTGGCTGGGCAGGGCCTGGGACCCAAGGCCAGCACCTTCCCATGCAGTACCGGAAGAGGAAGAGACTGGGGTCCAGAGGGTTGTTCTCGATGGCACAGTTGATGCGCTGCAGTGCGTGCTGCAGCCTGCCCTGCACGGCCAGGATCCCCGCGTCTTGGCGCGCCTGCTGGGCCTGGGCCACCATCTTCTGGAGAAGCATCCTGGCCTGGGGATGCTTGGGATTCAACAGCAAGGCGCCGTGCAGATCCCGGTAGCAGAGGTGGGGCTGCAGGAGGCCAGGGGTGGCATCAGGGGCACAGGTCAACTGAGCCATGGGACCTAGAGGCCTTTCTTCAGCAGGGTGGCATCACACCATGCCTCCTCCATGCCCCCCACGTCCCACCCTTTTCTGCTTTTTTTTTTTTTTTTTTTTTGAGATGGAGTCTTACTCTGTCACCCAGGCTGGAGTGCAATTGGTGTGGTCTTGGGTCACTGCAACCTCTGCCTCCCAGGTTCAACAGATTTTCCCGCGTCAGCCTCGCAAGTAGCTGGGACTACAGGTGCATGCCACCACACCTGGCTAATTTTTTTTTTTTTTTCCAGTAGAGATGGGGTTTCACTATGTTGGCCAGGCTGGTCTCGAACTCCTGACCTTAGGTGATCCACCCACCTTGGCCTCCCAAAGTGCCAGGATTACAGGGTTGAGCCACCATACCCAGCCCCTTTCTACCTCTTGAAGGACACAAGGAGCATCATGGGGAAATTCCATCCCAGGCCCCATACCAGCTGGCCCTTTGCAGATGTGACCTGAGGTGAGCCAGGTCCACCCCAGTGGTTTCTGCAGATGCTGCCTCCTTGTCAGGCCTCTGTGAAGCCCACTCAAGGTGTGGGGAGCGTGTGACCTCCTGACTGTGACAGTTGTGTCCTCCCTCCCCTCCCCTGCACTCCCTCTTCCCCTCCCTGACCTTTGAGCCCAAGACCACTCTGCCCAAGCCCAGATTCTGGTCTGGGTACAGCGGAAACCTCCCCCAGCAAGTCCCTTCCACCGGGAGGAGGGGTGGGTGAGGAAGGCACAGCTCAGCCCAGCAACAGACAGTTCAACACCACCCTGTTCCCTGCGGGGTGACTGGCTGGCAGTCGAACGGGGTGTAGTGGACGGCAGGCATGGGTGGATGGAGGGAGGGAAATGGCAGGAGCTAGGGGCAGGGCTTTGGAGTAGGCAGCCTTGGGCTCCAGGCAGTGCCACTGGGAACAGGCTGTGTGACCTTGGGCAAGTCACCTGGGGGTGGCTCTTCCTCTGTGAAAAGAGGACAGTGTGTCTCTATCCCAAAGGGTTGCTGCAGCCTCACAGTTAAACAGGGGCAAAGTGCTGAGAACACGCCTACACATGGGAGGGGCTAAAATCGCAACAGTCACCAATAATTATCAATTACTAGTTCTCAGCTAGGCGCGGTGGCTCACACCTATAATCCCAGCACTTGGGAGGCTGAGGCAGCGGGGATCACCTGGCGAAACCCTGTCTTTCCTAAAAATGCAGACATTAGCTGGGCAGGCGCCTGTAATTCCAGTTACTCAGGAGGCTGAGGCATGAGAATCGCTTGAATCTGCCGGCAGAGGTTGTGGTGAGCTGTGATCTCACCACTGCACTCCAGCCTGGGTGACAGAGTGAGACTCTGTCTCAAAAAAACAAAACAAAAACAAAACAAATTACTAGTCTCATGCCACTGAATCGCTTGTGGGACACTGCAGCCCAGCCCCAAGGCACAGGGAGGAGTCGCCAGGGTGGACCACGCTCCCTGGAGTCGCTCCTGCCAGGGCGGCGGCGCTCCCTCCTGCAATGCAGGCTGGCATTTCAGCCGCCCCCAGGATGTCCCCACCTGGAGAATGAGATGAACCCACCCCACCCCGCCCACCTGCTCCTCCGCATCCTAGTTTCCCAGCTCCCCATCCACCCAGGCCAAGCCAGAACCCTTCTGGATCCTTCTGTTTCCTTCAAGCCCACCCCCCAAGCCAGACTCCAGCCCTGCCTTCTGAAGGGCTGTGGGACTTGCCCCTCCTTGCTGCCCTCATGACCACCTTTCCCTCAGCCTCACCCAACTCTGCAGTGGTGCCCAGCCTCCTTCTCAGGCTCCTGCCTCCAGGCCTCCCCTCCGACCCACACTCCTTGTGGATACCAGAATGATCTTCCTAAAGCTCCCTGCCCTGGGGACACCTGATGGAGGCTCCCACTGCCTCTGGGGAGACTTCTCATCCCTGCCCTCCTCTCCTTGGTGCCCAGCACCCCCTCCACCTCCTCCCTTGTGACCCTAAGTTTCTCTTGCTCCCAAGCTGTTTCCTGTACTGTCTGTCCCTGTGCCCAGCCCAGGTTGTGCGGGTGGTCAGGGGTAGGGGTGATTCATTGAGGCAAACAGGAAAAAAGAAAGGAAGCGGGAGGAAGAGGAGAAGGAAGGAGAGGAGGAAAGGAAGAAGGGGGGAAGGGAGGAAGGGGAAGGGAGGAAGGGAGGAGGGGGGAAGGGAGGAAGGTAGAAGGGAGGAAGGGGGAAGGAAGGAAGGGAGGAGGGAGGAGGGAGAAAGGGAGGAGGGAGGAAGGAAGGAGGGAGGAAGGGAGGAGGGAGAAAGGGAGGAAGGGGGAAGGGAGGAGGGAGGAGGGAGGAATGGAGGAGGGAGGAAGGGAGGAGGGAGGAAGGGGGAAGGGAGGAAGGGAGGAGGGGGGAAGGGAGGAGGGGGGAAGGGAGGAAGGCAGAAGGCAGGAAGGCGGAAGGAAGGAAGGGAGGAGGGAGAAAGGGAGGAGGGAGGAAGAAGGAAGGGAGGAGGGAGAAAAGGAGGAGGAAGGAAGGGAAGAGAGAGGAAGGGAGGAGGGAGGAAGGGAGGAGGGAGAAGGGCTAACTCATGTTAGGTGCCCTGGGTGTCCCCGTGTGTGGCTTCACAGGATTGTGGCTAAATCCTTCGTAGTGTACTCGTCTGCCCAGGGATACCTCCCCCAGGCTGCGAGCTCCATCGGGACAGGGATGATATGAATCTCTCATCTTTTGCTTCCCTTGGGGTGCAGCACAGGCCTGGCACAGAGCCAGGGCTGAGCAACAATGGAACAAGGACCTGAAGTGGTAGCTGAGTGGTCCAGGCCAGTGTGGGCCTCTTCCCAGGGAGGACAGCACCCACGGCACTGTGGGATGGGGCTTCTGGGCTAGCTGATAGCCTTGCCTCCTCCTGTAATCTTGGGGCACACTGATGACCGCCAGGTTGGGAGGCACGCCCCTGCCCGCCTTCTCCACCGTACCTTCTGGAGAAAGTTGTAGAGTCTGGCCCGGAGGATGTAGACGTCGGCGTTGGTGGTGTCCTGCTTCAGCTCCTCGGTGATGAGTGAGAGGCAGGCCGGATGCTGCTTGAGGGCCAGGAGACAGGCCATGCTGAGGGCAGAGGGAACAGAGTGCTCTGGTTCCCGGGTGGGGCGTCAGGAAGCCGCTGCTGGGAGAAGGGTCCAGCAAGGGCACTCACCATCGGTAACGGAAGCACGCTTTCTCAGGCTGGAGCTCGGCAGCATGTGAGAAGACATTCAGGGCGTCCAGGAAGGCACACTGCTCAAAAAGGCATTGCCCCTGGGGACACAGGGGACAGTCAATTCTGCTTGCCACCCCAGCCCCGCTGCACCCCCTGGTTGGCAGCCGAAAGCCCTGAGGCAGGAGGGAGAGATACAAGAGATAAGGATAGAGCCTTTTAGATCTGGGAGAGACTTGAAGAGGCAGAGACACAGAGACAGAGATGGAGAGAGATACAGATCTGGGGAAAGACAGCAAGAGTCGGTGAGAGATACACACTTGGCAAGAGACAGGAATACAGAGATTCAGGAACAAAGAGAAATGGAGAAAACTCAGATGGCTGGGCCAGACACGGTGGCTCACGCCTGTTATCCCATCCCAGCCCTCTGAGAGGCTGAGGCATGTGGATCACTTGAGGCCAGGAGTTTGAGGCCAGCCTGGCCAACATGGTGAAACCCTGTCTCTACTAAAAATACAAAAATCAGCTAGGCATGTTAGTGCGTGCCTGTAATCCCAGCTACTCAGGAGGCTGAGGCACGAGAATCGCTTGGACCCGGGAAGCAGAGGTTGCAGTGAGCCGAGATCATGCCACAGCCCTCCAGCCTGGGCGACAGAGCGAGACTCCATCTCAAAACAAACAAAAAAACAAACAAAAAGACAAAAAACAGAATCTCAGATGGCAGAAGAGACCAACAGAACTAACATGAACATGCTGTAGCCTGGCCCTGGGCCCTGGGTGCTGAGCCCTGTGCTAAGAACTTCAACTTGTTTTCTCACTGGCACTAGCATGCTTCTCTTATAGATAAAGGAACTGAGGCTCAGAGAGGTGGAGTGACTTGCATAAGGGCACACAGGAAGTGGCTGTGCAGGACACGGGCCCGCAACAGACAGATTCAGCACATGGTCTGAGGGCCCCAAATGTTTCTTTTTAAGAAGAGATTTTTTTTTTTTTTTTTTTTTTTTTTTTTAGACAGTGTCCTGTTCTGTCACCCAGGCTGGAGTACAGTGGTACGATCTCGGCTCATCCCAACCTCTGCCTTCTGGTTTCAAGAGATTCTCCTGTCTCAGCCTCCCAAGTAGCTGGGATTACAGGCGTGTGCTACGCCTAGCTAATTTTTGTATTTTTAGTAGAAACGGGGTTTCACCATGTTGGCCAGGCTGGTCTCAAACTCTTGATCTCATGATCCGCCCTACTTGGCCTCCCAAACCGGCCAAGAACTGAATATATTTTGACATAAACAAAAGACATCAAGCCCAGGCGCACTGGCTCACACCTGTAATCCCAGCACTTTGGGAAGCCGAGGTGGGCAGATCACTTGAGGTCAGGAGTTGGAGACCAGCCTGGCCAACATGGCGAAAACCCATCTCTATTAAAAGTACAAAAATTAGCCAGGCATGGTGATGCACATCTGTAATCCTAGCTACTCGGGAGGCTGAGGCACGAGAATCATTTGAATAAGGGAGGTGGAGGTTGTGAGCTGAGATTGCACCACTGCGCTCTAGCCTCAGAAACAGAGCAAGACTCCGTCTCAAAAAAAAAAAAAAAAAAAAAAAAAAAGACAACAAGATTATCAAAATGGAAAAAAGGAACACTTTGTTGGTGTTTTATAGTTTAATATTGCTTTTCCTTTGAAATACACTTGGGGGTCACTGTGAGCTTTTTAGTGCTTAGAGCCTCTGGACTCTAGATCTGTGCCATCCCATCCAAGACAATAGCCACTGCTTTGTGTGGCTATACACATTTAAATTAATTAAAATAAAAAAAAGAGGCTGGGCATAGTGGCTCACATTTGTAATCCTAGCACTTTGGGAGGCCGAGGCGGGCAGATTGCCTGAGCCCAGGAGTTCGAGACCAGCCTGGGCAACAAAGTGAAACCCCGTCTCTACTAAAATACAAAAAATTAGACAGGCATGGTGGCATGTGCCTGTAGTCCCAGCTACTCAGGAGGCTGAGGCAGGAGAATTGCGTGAACCCGGGAGGCAGAGGTTGCAGTGAGCCGAGATCGTGCCACTGCACTCCAGCCTGAGTGACAGAGCGAGACTCCGTCTCAAAAACAACAATAATAATAAAATAAAAATAAGATATAAAATTCAGTTCTTTAGTCACACTTGCCACATGTCAAGGGCTCAACAGTTCCACGTGGCTGGTGGGTAGCATATTGGACATTGTCATTATGGCAGAAACCCGAATGGACAGTGCTGCCAAACTTGACTCAACCCTGGCATTAAACCAGCCTTGGAGGTGAGAGGGGCAGCAGGTGGGGACCCAGACACAGGGACAAGGAGGAATCCAAGGAGACGGAGCTGGGCCCAGGAGCCAGGAGAGCCCCTGGAGGGAAAGCCAGTGGTGTGAGGTGTGTGCCCTGCATCGGCCCTGGCAGCCCCAGGCACCTGTAGGTAGAGCACAAAGGTGAGGCGCTTCAGGTGCTTGTAGTTGTCCTGCTGTAAGGAGTAGGCCCTTCGCAGGTTCTGGGCAGCCGAGGAGAAGTCACAGAGCTGGAGGTAGGCCTCGGCCCGCAAGGCGTAGAAGTCCACCTAAGGGTGAGGGGACCCAGGCTGCTGGATCCTCCCCACCATCCGCCCCCTGGAGGGTAGGGGAAAGTCTCCGCCCCCGCCGAGGGTTGACACCCAATTCCCATCAGGGACTTGGTGGCCCTGAGAGGAGGGATCTGGCAGGTGCAACAGGGAGGGAGGAAGCATGTTCCAGCAACTGTCTGTGCCCACCCAGGTCTGCCTCTCACCAGCTGTGGGTCCAGGTGGAGCGCGCGGGAGAAGAACAGCACAGCTGTCTCCCAGTCTGCCTGCTCCAAGCACTGCTGGCCTCTGGAGTAGCTGTGGAGAAAGTGGGGACAGGCAGAGGGGTGGCCCTGACTGTGGACCAGCCGAGAGCATAGGGCTGGGGTGGGGATTGTGGGAGGCAAGGGAGCTGGGTAGAGAGGCAGGAGGAGTAGACAGAAGTCCAGGGAGGGCAGGCTGGTGTTCCTGGAGTCCAGCCAGGCCATCAGCCTCATTTCCACTGAGGTGGAAGAGCCCCATTAGACAGTTGAGTTCACTGAGGCCCGAACAGAGTAAGTGGCTCAAAGCTGCACAGTATGGGAATGGCTGTGTCAGGCAGGAACCTGGGACCCCAAAGCAAGGTAGTCACTCACTACTCCCTGACTTTGAGGGGCACTGTTAACCCCGTGACCTTTGGCTTTACATCACAGATGCTTTGGAACACCTGGCTGGTTCCAAAGATGTGCTGCAGGATCCCTTTGGGGGCTGGAATCACCCATGGCTTTGGGATGTCCTGTGAGGGGCCCTGGTCAACCTTCAGGGCATCCTAGAACCGAAGGACAGCAAGCTGCAGCAGGCCCCCGAGATGACCCCCACCCACTGACATACTCGCCAGCATTCTGCAGGGAGGGAGGAGAGGCAGAAATGAGGCCTGGAAGGAGGCACTCCCACTCGGGGGTCCGGTGGCACTCCCAGTCCCATTCCCCTTAGGGCCGTGCCAACCTGTCCCTCTCCAGTCCTGCCCTTCTCCCTCTCCTGTGGTCAAGGTCAGGGATCAGGGTCCTCACACAACACCATCTGCTCTCCCCCCTAGGCCTTCCCAGCTCCCACTTCCGGCTACTGACACCCCAAGCTCTGATGTCTCCAGCTCAGGCCCGGTCCCAAGTCTCAGGCCTTGGGGGTCCTACAGCCCCTTGGGTACCCTTCAGGACCCTGACTCCAGCAGGCCACACTGAACACCTCACCTGACTTCTGCCCCAGGCTCTCCCATCTTGGTGAGGTCACCTTCCTCACCAGCTACCCAAGCCAGAAACCTCTGTCCAAGCAGCCGCCGAGCCTTACAAGGATCTCTCACATCCCTGGTTCTTGGCATGGTGGCCAGGGCCTTCCCTGAGTCGGACTGCTGCCCCTGCCCCTCCCGGCCTTCACCCTTTCCTGCGAACCCAGCCTCGGTCTCTCTGCCTGGCCCTCTGCCTTTGCGTTAGTCTTCTCCCCAGCCCGCACCTCGTCCGAATCTGTCATAAGGCCCCTTCCAGGAGGACCCCGAGGCCTCTGCCAACTACCTCGCGGCCCCGGCCCTGACGTTGCTAGGCACCATCACCAGGACGCCCACAGGCCCCGCCCCTCTGGCCACGCCCCCGGGAACCAAGCTTTTTGAGCCGGAGGGAGGTAGAAAACTTTTATTAGCTGGGGAGGTTGAGGCCTACATCGGGGAAAGGACTTGCCAGATTTTCGCCGCGAGGCAGGGCCATAGCCGGGAGCATAACAAGGCTTCCGCCTCCCAACCGAAGGTCAAGCAAGAGCTCCAAGCGTCCCACACAAACCCCGCAGGGACACTGTGACGCCGCGCCACTGAAGGCGCCTGGGCTCCCGGACTCGGCCACCACCTCGCCGCTTCCGCCCCTCAGAAGCATGGCGGCCATGCAGCCCGGCTCGGATTGGACGTTGGCGGTCGACGCCAAACAAATGGCAACGCGATTGGCTGCTGCGGGGTGATGACGTCAGGGGGTGGTGTCCGGGCCGGGAATGGGGGCAGCATGAGGCCGCGCGGCTTTTTGGGCGCCGGACAGTGGCTGAGTCGAGCCATGAGCCGATGCGTTTTGGAGCCTCGGCCCCCGGGGAAGCGGTGGATGGTGAGTGGCGTGGGGCGGCGACGTAGGGGCTCCTGGTCCCTAGCTTCAGTTCGGCCATTATGTCCCGGGAGCCGAGTGCCCCCAAATTGCTGCTCTGTTTTCTTAACTGGTGGGTCCGGTGCTCGACGGGCTCCAAACTTCCAGAAGCTCCGTTCCTGCACTAGGGCGCCCTGCCTGCCCAGCCTTCTGGAGTTCTCGGGGGTCGGGTTTCTGGGCCCTTTCTTCGCGCCCCTTCCCCACTGCAGCGTTGCTCTGCGTTTCCGCTCCTCTGCTTTAGAGCCCACGGGACGCTGTGAGGTCGGGGGTGGCGAGAGTTGTTGGGCCTCAGTTTCCCTGGTGCCGCCCGCAGGTGGCTGGCCTGGGGAATCCCGGACTGCCCGGCACGCGACACAGCGTAGGCATGGCGGTGCTGGGGCAGCTGGCGCGGCGGCTGGGTGTGGCGGAGAGTTGGACGCGCGACCGGCACTGTGCCGCCGACCTCGCCCTGGCCCCGCTGGGGGATGCCCAGCTGGTCCTGCTCCGGCCACGGCGGCTTATGAATGCCAACGGGCGCAGCGTGGCCCGGGCTGGTGAGTTGAGAGCGCCAGGGACGGGCGGGCCGGCCGAGGGGGTGGGGGGTGAGGGTGGGAGTGCAGGGGCCAGAGCGGGACTGGCTGTGACAGATCCGCGGGTTCACCTCCAAGTACCTGTTGAGCTCCAGTTGCTGCATGGCCTTGGGTACTTGTGGGGGCCTCCGTTTCTTTATAAGTGAAGTGGGATTGATTAGTTGTGGCCCCTCATCATGGGAGTCTGGACAGTGACCCTCTGGGCAGATGGGCCGTAACCAGGGCTGCCGTTTCCCTGTGCTAAGCGGAGCTGTTTGGGCTGACTGCCGAGGAAGTGTACCTGGTGCATGATGAGCTGGACAAGCCCCTGGGGAGACTGGCTCTGAAGCTGGGGGGCAGTGCCAGGTGAGGTCCTGAGATGGTCAGGGTTGGGATAGGGCTTCAGGCCTCCCAGTTGGGGTGGAGTAGGGCTGCTGACCCAGTCTCCACAGGAAATGGGCTGCTCTGACCCAGCCGGGGCAGGGAGGGGTGGAAGGACACTGCCCCAGGGAGGCACTAACTGCCCCTCCCATATCCCTTGAAGGGGCCACAATGGAGTCCGTTCCTGCATTAGCTGCCTCAACTCCAATGTGAGTCTACCCTTTTGTTGTGCAACTGGGTCGGGTGGGCCAGGGGTCCCCCAGCACCTCGCCAAAGCTTCCTGGGCCTCTCTGGCTCTCCCACAGGCAATGCCAAGGCTGCGGGTGGGCATCGGGCGCCCGACACACCCTGAGGCGGTACAGGCCCATGTGCTGGGCTGCTTCTCCCCTGCTGAGCAGGAGCTGCTGCCTCTGTTGCTGGATCGAGCCACCGACCTGATCTTGGACCACATTCGTGAGCGAAGCCAGGGGCCCTCACTGGGGCCGTGACACCAGTGGCCATGGCTGCCCGCCTGACTGTAGGGCCCACCAACCCAGCCAGGGCCACAGAGCTGCCATGCCAGCCTTGGTATCTACTTTTTATACAACTGTCCTCTAGACTGTTCCAGGCTGCCTGCGGATTAAAGTGGGGGTGACTGTGACTGGACCAGTCCATTTCTGAAGTAGGTTCTTCTCTCTGTGTCCTATTTGGAACGTAGGGGAACTTCAGGAAGACTAAACGTTTTGAGCCTTTTTAGAGAAGCAGGGGCACGTATCTGTAAGATTAAAGATGCTGGCTTGGAGGCCTGGCGCAGTGGCTCACGCCTGTAATCCCAGCACTTTAGGAGGCCGAAGCTGGGGGATTGCTTGACCTCAGGAGTTCGGGACCAGCCTGGCCAACATGGTGAAACCCCATCTCTACTAAAAATACAAAAAATAGCCGGGCGTGGTGGCGCACGCCTGTCATCCCAGCTACTTGGGAGGCTGAGGCAGGAGAATCACTTGAACCCCCGGGAGGCGGAGGTTGCCGTGAGCTGAGACTGCCATGAGCTGAGATTGCGGCACTGCACTCCAGCCTGGGTGACAGCGTGAGACTCCGTCTCAAAAAGAAAAAAAAAAAAAAAAAAAGATGCTAGCTTGGAAGCTGAGGCCTCTTCAGGGGGATCCCACTCTGCTGGTGGGGGGGAACAACAGGGTCCAGCCAACCCCCCTCCCAGGGCATGTGTGAGCATGCCTTGGCCCACTGAGGCTTGGCCACCCCTTTCTTCAGCCCATTTTACAGATGGGAAGGCTCAGAGAGGTCTGGTTACATCCCCAGGACCACACAGCTGTGGCCTGGCAGAGCCTCAGTTTGCTCCCAGGACTGGCTAACTGGGGCCCCTAGTACCCTCACCTCAGGGCTGCTATGTGCCCGGAAGGTCCCCACACGGGTGATATATGACAGCAGCCTGAGGTCCTGGGGGTTGGGTGGGATGTGGGCCTGGCGAGGTACCAGGCCTAGATCCCCCGGCTGGTAGTGGGTGATGTCAGAGAGCTGCGGCAGCAGAGACCCAGTCCTGGGCAGCTGGATGCTGGGCCGACTGTGGGGAGGGGACCGAGGGTCACAGAGCCTTCCACGAGCCAGGTTTCTGGCCCAGGGTGAGCCGAGCACTGTCCCCATGGCTGCATGCCTTTGCCCTGCTCTCTATGACCGCCTCTGAGGCCACACAGGGCCACTTGTTCACCTCTCCTTGGGTGGGCCATGGGACTGAGACTCCGGGTGGGGACAGCCAGCCTTCTGGGGTCTCGGGACCACAGTGGAGCTGAGCATGACCAGCAGTTGCTGCAGCATCTCCTTGTGCCATAGCTGGAATGTCACGTCGAAGTCGCTGTCCTCTTCATCGGGGTGCATCTGTTGGTGAGGGTGGGGTGGCAGCAGGCCCACAGTGGCCCCAATACCCACCCTCCTCCAGGAACCTCCAACCTCATTGCCCCGTTTCCACGAAGTTCTCCCTGTCTCTGGTGGGATACCCATTCTCCAGTCGGGAAGACTGAGGCCTGAGACCTTTCAGAGCCTCAGAGAAGGAATCCAGCTCCTTTAAGACCTTGGAGGGATCTTTGAAGGCCAGAATCAGCGAAGGACAGACTTTCCAGGAGGCTCTCAGGGAAAAGAGGGGCCTCTGATCCTGAGGCAGCCTCTTCTCTGCAAGCAGCTTACATCTTGGGCTCACTCCCCCACCCCCTTGCGCCCTCCCTCCCTCCCTTCTGCTCACCTGCAGAATGTTCTGGAGGAAGGAGGTGGCCTGGACCAGGGCCGCCTCCAGGCTGGCCCGAACCTTCTGCTCATTAGCCAGTTCCTGCTGTAGCCGCTGCAGATCCCCCTGCTGCTGCCCCAGCTGCAAGCTCATCTGGTCTCTCTGGCTCCTGGACCCCAACTGGGATGAGTCAACAGCCTTCCCCCTTCCCCAGGACTGGCGCCACCTGGGGCCAGGGGCCCTGCCATTTCTCTCCAAGCCCAGAGGGGCCCCCATCCAGCCCCAAGTCCTCAGCCTGTCTGGCAGGCTCCTCTAGAGAGGGGAAGTCACTGGCCTGGGTCGTGAGATCAGAAAGAGCTGGGTCGGAGCTTGGCCCCAGCCTTCACCCGCCACCCACCACCCACCCCTCCGCGGGCCATACGCACTTCAGTGCCTGGTTGTCCCCCTGCAGCTGCAGGGATCTCTGCTCCAACTGGCTCAGCAGGAGGCGCAGCTGCTCGGCCTCCTTGGTGTCCTGCTGCTGCTCCTGGCATTTCTTGGTCAGCATGAGGATAATCTGCGGGTGCGGACAGGTGGCCATGCCCTCAGCCAGCCCTGTCCCCCAGTTGCGGACACAGCCAGGCCTCCCCTGCTCCCCCGTGCAGAGCGACCAGTGAGCTCTCCAGGACTGGGCTCTGCTTCCATAAGTTATGGGGGTTTTAAGTAAATACAATCCAGAGCTAGGCCCAGCGCCCTGCAGCCCCCACAGGAGGCCCAGTCCTCTCTCTGCTGCCTCCCTCCCTCCTGACTTGACTTTCCCTGCAGGGTCCCCAGGGCGGCCTCCTGCCTTGTATGCCAAATGCCCTGTACTGAGGCCTGCAGGCGCACCTTCTGGTGGCCTCTTTTGTGCCTGGCCATGACCTTCTGGGTGTTCTCCAGCAGCTCCAGCTGTTTGCACAGATTGCCCTGGCTTCCCTTGAGCTGCTCATTCTCCTGCAGCAGCTTCATGCCTTGCTGGGAGACCCTGGCCATCTGCAGGGTAATGCCGTTGTTCTCTTTGATGGCCCGCTTCGTTGTCTCCCACATCCGGTTCGTGGTCACCTTGTGGAACTCACTGGCCACGAGGTTCACGCGTTGGATGATTTCTTTCCTCAGTCTGGCCAGAAAGGTGGGAGAGAAGGGGTCAGACAGAGCGGGCACAAGCCCTGGCCACACCCTTTCCTCTGTGAGGTTCCCAGAACACCTAGGGCTGTTAAACACCAGCATACTCTCTCCCAGGGAGGGTTGGGGCTATAGGCAGGAGGCTTTCCCTGTAGATCCTCTGGACCTTTGTAATTGGTATCATTTCAGTGTACTCTCCCCTATTAAGGAAACATGATTTAATCCCAGTACGTGGCAAAAGGAAGCCCTGGGAGTCTCCAATGCCAGCGTGAGGACTGCAGTTGGGAGCTTATTCCCTTTCTCCCACCCCTTCATAATCACCAGCTGGGATTCCAAGGAGTAGCAGGTTGTGGGGGCAGGGGTCAGTTACCCCATCTAACGCCCCAGTTAGAAGCTGGGGCCTGAAGACTAGGATGTTCGTGGTCCCAGGGATGAAGGCTCCAAAGGCCCCAAAGGGTGCCCCGCTTGCCCACCTGTCCTTGTCCAGCACCGACTTCTTCTCCAGGTTGTACGCATAGTCCCTGAACTCATTCTCCTGCTTCCGCACCTGCTCCTCCAGCAACGTAAACTTGCTCGTGACCTCCTCTTTCTGCAGCCGGAACTCCTCCAGGGCTGCCAGCTTCCCCCCTGGCCGTCACAGGGCACAAGGCCCAATAAGGGGCTGCCTCAGAGGACAGGGCCTGGCGAGGACCTTAAAGATGGCCCTTAGGTCCCTGTCCCTTCCTGTGTGCCCTGTGAGGTCTCAGTGGGGCAGGTCTACCATCCCCCACCTACACTGCCTGGCCCTGTCACCTTTACTGCCTTCATCTGGGTTGCCCTCCCTCCACCCCTCCGTGAATCTTATGAAGCTTTGTTCAGGTTCCACCTCCTTCAGGAAGCCTTCCTTGATACTCTCATGAAAGTGACTGACAACAACAACTGTATTTTTTTTTTTTTTTTTTTTTGAGACAGAATCTTAATCTGTCACTCAGGCTACAGTGCAGTGGCACAATCACAGCTCACTGCAGCTTCAACCTCCCAGGCTCAAGAGATCCTCCCACCTCAGCCTCCCAAGCAGCTGGGACTACATACGTGCACCACCACACCTGGCTAATTTTTGTATTTTTTTTTTTGGTAGAGATGGAGTCTTGCTATGTTGCCTAGGCTTGTCTCCAGCTCCTGCGCTCAAGCAGTCCTCCCGCCTTGGCCTCCTAAAGCACAGGGTTTACAGGCGTAGGCCACCACGCCCAACCGGCAGCTGGACTGTATATATTCTCTGGGCTAGGTTCTAATGCCGTCTGACATTTGAGCCTCACAACCCTTGCCAACTGGGGGACCTTGGTCACGACACTTCACCTTTTGAGGTGCTTCCTTGTCTACAAACTGGTTGGGGGATGTTTCCAGCTTCGCAGGATTGCTGGGACAATTAAGGAAGACAGTGCGTGCCAAGCAGCACGTGGCTATTATCCCTGTTTCCCCAGGTGAGAAACAGGGTCAGTGATAGAGCTAGGATGTGTGCTGCAGGCTTGCCAGCCAGTTCCCTCCTCACCAAGGATGATGTTCTCCGTGGTGAGCTGGTCCTTGGTCTCCTGGAACTCGTGGCGCACCTGGGCTAGCTGTGCCTCGAAGGCATCCTTCTCCATCTCCTTGGCTAGCTGCAAGTTCTGGAGCTGCTCATTGAGGTCTGTGATCTCGTCCACCTGCTGGTTGAGCGTGCGCTTGAGGAAGGCCACAATCTCCTTCTTGTTATTGGCCAGCTGCTCGAACTCCTGGCGGAACAGCTTCTCCTGCACAGCCAGCTCATCCCACTTCCGCTGGTACCTGGGGCGGGAGCGGGGGTGGGGCCGTGGTCCAGGGGTCTGGCTGGGCAAGCCAGGCCTCCGGTGCAGCTGGGCCCACTCTCCTGGACCCCCTGTCCTGCAAAGGGGCTTTTGAGATTCCTTGTGATCAGAATCCAGCCTCATCTCCCACTATGCCCCCTGATCCGACAGTCATGACTGCAGCCAATGCCTGTGCTTAGCATGTTATTTTCATTACATCACTAGAATGCAAACTCCATGAGGGCAGAGCCTTGTTATGTTCACAAGTATGTCCCCAACACCTGTGCCTGGCACATAGCAGGCGTGCAGTGTGTTTGTTAAATCGTTACAACAACCTATAAGAATGTAGATACTATGATGATTTTATACCTGTTTGACAGATGAGGAAACTGAGGCTCAGAAGGATAAAGGAACTCTGAGTTTGTAAGTGGCAAAGCCAGGACTTGAACCTGAGTCAGTCTGACCCCCAGAATCAAGGCTCTTAGCCACAATGCCTGCTGCCGTCAGCCAGCTCTTCATCCCTCCATAACTCTTCCATACCTTCCAATCCCAAGTCTTTGTACCTGGCATCTCCCTTACCTTTTTCCATCCAGTAACCCTGGTGTTTTCTTCTCAGTGGACCCTTCTTGGCCCTGAGCCATATTTGTGGCCCTCTCTTTGGTGCTCTCCTGTAAGTTGGCCCTTGTCCCACTGGGTGGTCAAAACCTAAGAACATGTCCCTCTCCTCCACCTCTGTATTCTCAGGGCCTGGCAGACAACTTGGCAAATAGTAAGCACCCAATAACTCTGTTAAATACATTTGCCTTGGCCGGGCGCGGTGGCTCAAGCCTGTAATCCCAGCACTTTGGGAGGCCGAGACGGGCGGATCACGAGGTCAGGAGATCGAGACCATCCTGGCTAACATGGTGAAACCCCGTCTCTATTAAGAAATACAAAAAACTAGCCGGGCGAGGTGGTGGCGCCTGTAGTCCCAGCTACTCGGGAGGCTGAGGCTGGAGAATGGCGTGAACCCGGGAGGCGGAGCTTGCAGTGAGCTGAGATCCGGCCACTGCACTCCAGCCCAGGCGACAGAGCGAGACTCCATCTCAAAAAAAAAAAAAAAAAAAAATACATTTGCCTTGAATACATTCTACCTGATAGCTCAAGGGAAGTTTGTGAATTTCAAGGGAAGTATGTTAATTTTAATCAGTATTACATAACCAGTTTACTGGTTTTCAATAGAATAACCGAAGTTACTTGGAAAGTTTTTTTGTTTTTGTTTTTGTTTTTTTACATTTTATTTATTTATTTATTTTTTGAGACGGAGTCTTGATCTGTCACCCAAGTTGGAGTGCAGTGGCACAATCTCGGCTTACTGCAACCTCCGCCTCCCGGGTTCAAGTGATTCTCCTGCCTCAGCCTCCTGAGTAGCTGGTATTACAGGCGCATGGCACCATGCCTGGCTAATTTTTGTATTTTTAGTAGAGATGGGGCTTCACCATGTCGGTCAGGTTGGTCTCGAACTCCTGACCTGGTGATCTGCCCACCTTGGCCTCCCAAAGTGGTGGGATTACAGGCGTGAGCCACTGTGCCTGGCCTGGAAAGTTGTTTTGCATCACAATTTAGTTGACCAACATCTTTCAAATAGTGACTGCACACAGAGCATTTCAGGGGTGTGGGCTGAGGAAGAAATCTTGCATAGGGGAGTCAGGAGGCCAGGGCTCCCATCCTGGTGCCTCCTCTTCCTGGGGGTGACTTCCCTTCTCTGAGCCTCAGTCTTCCCCATCTGTGCAATGGGGATGACATCTGACCTCTCTAGTAAGACTGCTGTGAGGACTCAGTGGGCACCAGTATGTGGCCTGCCTGGCACCACGAGGGAGTCAGCATTAGCTGTGGTTACCCACAGCATCAGTCACGTGGGGAAGAGCTGCTGCCTACTGGTTTGTCTTTTAAGGTCACCCTGAGACTGGGGCTGGTACCTCACAACTGGGAGGAAACTGGTTGTAACATAAGAAAAGGATGGGCAGGTGAACATGGCTCTGAATGAAGAGTTAGAGGATCTCCCCCCACCACCATGTCACACACAAAACTGGCTCTAGAATAGAATGTCACATCCATGGAGGGGGAATCAACCTTCCCCACTTACATTTGGGGAAACTGAGGCCCAGCATGGAGAAACAACTGGGGTCATGTGCTGGGTGAGTCAGTGGGGCACAGGCGCCACTGCCAGGAAGTGGAAGTGGGACCGGGGGTCCACCCACCCGCCAGAGGGCTGTTTCTACCCTTTCATAAAGCCTGTGATCCCACGGGGCAGGAGTGAGGCAGGGGGAAGTAGGGATTGCCTGGGGCGGGGCCACGAGTTAGCATCCTGGGCCCAGGGTTCTAGGAGCTGGGAAGGTGGGGAAATCCATTTACCCTTAAAATCTTGAAACCTCCCAAAGGTACATATGAGGAAATGAGGAAACGGGATGGGGTCTGGACATCCCAGGGGAGGTCAGAACACAGGCCTAGGGCCCCTTGGCCAAACCCACACGGGGGCCACCTGAGCATGGGCGTCTGACCCAGGGCACCAGACTCCTGCCTGCCAGCCCACGTACCGGGCCAGCCGGTCCTCCAGGTCTCGGATCTGGATGTGGTAGAACTCCTTCGTCTCCTTGGCCAGAGGCGGCTCCACGGCCACCACCGGCTCCTTCTTGCTGCCTTTCTTCTTCTTGACTTCAAGCTCCTTGCCTGCCTTGCTCACACTCTTTTTGGGAGCCATGGCTGATGGCAACCAGGGCTCCAAGCCCCAGGAAGAGGCCAGGTGGTTGCTAAGGAAGCTGGTCCCGTACATAGCAACAGGCCGAGGGAGTGAGGCTGGGCTTAAAGGGACCTTGCCCTGTTCCTGCTGGGCGCCAGTACCAGGTCCCACTCCAAGGCAGATGCATCACTGAGGGCCCAGGAGTCCTAGGCCACGGCAGGCAGGATGCCTGGCTCCCAGGGCAACTTTTTGGGCTTCTGGGGACACCTCTCTTTCCCCCACGTGGAAATAAGCGCCATGGGGAATGTTCATGTGGGTCAGGGCCCTGGAAATCGCCATCCTGTCCTTTGTGCTGATCAGACACTAACCCCGGGCACACAAAGCCTGTTCTGCAGCTTTGGCCTGGGGTGACAGTGTCCTGGCGTGGGTGCGGTAGGGGGTCTAGCTGATGGGGCCCTGGCCGGCAGCTGGGTGCCTCTATGAGCTCCATCCCCAGCCCCGATCTCAGCCAGCCATGCCTGTGTGCCTGCCTGTGTTCCTCACCAGCCCAGGCACTCACTCCCTGGGACAGTGGGCAGGTCTTTTCCATCCCTGTCATCCCAGGGCTTGGCACTTAGCAAGAGATGGCTGTAGCACCACCCTGAAAAACTCTGACAGTAGCCAAGGGGAATGGCAGTGGCATTTCAGCAAATATGGTTTCTTGGAGCCACTAGATCTCACAAGTTGTAGGACCCTTGGGGCGGGGCGGGGGGATGAGGAGAACTTAGGGGCACGGTGAGGGGTCAGAAGCACAGGGAGGTGGGGGCGTTTTTACTATTGGTGATGAGAAAGGTCAGAGAAGTGATTGGTTGGTCAAAACTGGGCTCACATTTGGGCTCTGTCTGACCTCCAGTGAGTCCTTGGGCCAATGGCCTGAACCTTGCTCTGTGAAAGAGTTCACAATACCTCATCTGTAAAGTTGTAACAGTTCCCTGCGCAGGGATACGGTCCAGGGATGCTGGGGGCACTTAGTGAGTGCTGGCCCATGAAGCTCCCGTCCACTTTGTGTGATAGGCAGGCAGCTCCTGGAATTTCCAGCACCCCTGGACCCCACCTGTGGTGGTCTGCCCTTCCCAGGGTGCCTGTTCCCTGCAGGCAGGGCAGCCCTGGGAGGGTAAAAATGTGACTGGCAGAGGGAAGAGACCCCCACGCTTCTGCACAGGCCTCAGGCTGAGTGCACTCACCACAGTGAGGGAGCTCTGGCTGCCCAGGCCTTGAGGGGAGAGGAGGGGAGGCCTGGCCCAGTGCCCTTCCAGCCCAACGCGATGCCCCTGCTCCTGCTGTACATTGCCCCCCCTCCCACCTGAACAGCTGCTCCTGCAGAGCCTAGGTGGGCAAAAATTCCCACGGTGCTCCCAGCTGACTGGGGACCTCCCTGTGCCTCCCCCATTTCTATTGTCTTTTCCCCAGGCCCATCGCAGGGGTTAGCTCTGAATTCCCAGCCTGCTGGGGACCCACGGCCCCTCAGGCAGCCTGGAACCCACAGAGGGTGTCAGCTTGGACACCTGCCCTCCTCGCCTTCGTCAGCACCAGGATGGCTTTGTCAGCACCACGTGGCAAGAGGGATGAGCTGAACTTCTCGGCCAGCCTTCCTGGTGGAGGCAGGGAGGGGACGCTGCAGGTTGGAGGGAGAGCACTTCCTGGAGCTTGCTTGGAGACTCTCCCCAAAGCTCCCTACTTTGGACCCTAGGCCGCTACTTGCCAACAGGGGCACTGTCTCATTATCGTTTCTGCAGCTGCCTTCCGTAGTCTCCTGGGGACTGAGACGGATGGGCCCAGAGCTGCTGGAGCTGTGAGACACAAAGTCAGCAGCCCCGCAGGAGCTGGATCTTCTGAGGGGAGGCAGGCAGTGCACAAAGCCATGCAGACTGCAGCACCGGCCAAGGACAGTGGACAGTGACCTGGGGCACTGTCACCTCTGGGAGGCTTTGGAGGGAAGAAACCTAGGCCCTAGGGAGGCAGGGAGGCCAGGCATCATTAAACATGCCCTTGGCCAGGTGCACTGGTTCATGCCTATAATCCCAGCACTTTCAGAGGCCAAGGTGGGAGGATCACTTAAGGCCAGGAGTTCAAGACCAGCCTGAGCAATATAGCAAGACCCCCATCTCTAAAAAAATAAAACAGGCATGGTGGCATACGCCTGTAGTCCCAGTTACTCAGGAGGCTGAGGTGGGAGGATTGTTTGAGCCCGGGAGTTCGAGGCTGCAGTGAGTTATGATCGTGCCACAGGGTCTCTGTTCATACCACCATCTGGTCTGAGTTAGGTACAGGGCAATAAAGGAGGTAGTTAATTTACAACAAGGTCAGTGATGGGGAGGGGAGTTCCGGTCTCTGGTCTTTCCTCGTCATTTACAGAACGGGAACAATGGGGAAGAGGGTTAAGCTCTAGTCTAAGAGGCAGATCTGCAGAACAGGCTCTGTGACCCACGTCACAGTCACATCTCTCTCAAGGCTTAAAGCGGTTTTGGGGTTCCAACAGCTTTTACATTTTTTTTTCTTTTCTTTTTTTTTTTTTTTTTGAGACAGAGTCTCGTTCTGTTGCCCAAGCTGGAGTGCAGTGGTGCGGTCTCGGCTCGTAACCTCTGCCTCCTGGGTTCAAGCGATTCTCCTGCCTCAGCCTCCCAAGTAGCTGGGGACTACACACATGCACCACCATACCTGGCTAATTTTTAAAATTTTTTTGGTGGAGATGGAGTTTCATCATGTTGCCCAGGGTGGTCTCAAACTCCTGACCTCAAGTGATCTGCCCGCCTTGGCCTCCCAGAGTGCTGGGATTACAGGCATGATCCACTGCACCCGGCCAGCTTTTAAATTTTACTTACTCTCACATGTTGGACACCCAGCTGGTATCAGATCATTGGTGTGAAAGTAACAAATACTTGGTGTTAGAAAAACACCATTTCGGCCGGGCGCGGTGGCTCAAGCCTGTAATCCCAGCACTTTGGGAGGCCGAGACGGGCGGATCACAAGGTCAGGAGATCGAGACCATCCTGGCTAACACGGTGAAACCCCGCCTCTCTACTGCTAAACGCATTAAAAACTAGCCGGGCGAGGTGGCCAGCTTCTGTAGTCCCAGCTACCGAGGCTGAGCCAGGAGAATGAAGGAACTCGGGAGGCGGAGCTTGCAGTGAGCTGAGATCCCGCCACCGCGCACTCCAGCCTGGTGACAGAGGGAGACTGCCTCAAAAAAAAATAAAAAAAAAAAAAAAAAAATAAAAATAAAAAAATAAAGAAAAACACCATTTCCGCCGGGCTGTGGCTCAAAGCCTGTAATCCTGGCACTTGGGGAGGCCGTAGACGGCTGATCACGAGGTCGTGGAGATCGAGACCATCCTGGCTAACACGTGAAACCCCGTCACTAAAAAAAAATACAAAAATAAACTAGCTGGCTAGGTGGCGGGCGCCAGTCCTGAAGCACTCGAGGCCAAGAGGCAGGAGAATGGCGCGGAACCTGGGAGGCGGAGCTTGCAGTGAGCTGAGATCCGCCACTGCACTCCAGCCTGGGCCAGAGCCAGACTCCATCTCAAAAAAAAAAAAAAAAAAAAAAAAAAAAAAGAAAGAAAAACACCATTTCTCCCCCTGACCCCCAGCTCTGTGTCGTGGAAGTTTTACCTGGGGTGTTATAGTCTAGGCAGATGTGGTCAAAAAGACGGGCTCTTCTCCCAGCCCCTAGTCTGGCTCTTCATTTCGCTGTGGGAGGGGAAGGCTGCTGGCCTTTTTTTACGCAGCACCCCACCCCTCCCTGCCCATCCCTGTGTTGCAGAATCTCTATCGCAAGCAGGTGCAGCAGAGAGAACTTTCTCACAAGGCCCACCTGCAGCATGGACGCTCTTCTCCAGGTGCCGCAGGTTGAGAGCGCTTTGGGCCCTGCTGGCCCAACTCCAGCTAGCTCATAGGATGGAGGCTTTTTCACACCAGGCGGGGCGAGACCAGCTGAGAATATCAGTGGCTGCCACCCCCTGGTACCCACTTATAGAGCAGGGTGTGACTTAGGAAAAGTAGGTCCCTCCCCCAGTTTGGGTGCCGTGGCGCGTGGGTTTTTGCTCTGGGGGAAGAGGCAGGGGAAGAGAACAAAGAGCTCTGTCACTCTGCCGAGGGGACTTGACTTCCGGTCACAGCTTCGAAAAATCCATGTCTAAAGGCTGACAGAATTACAACCGATCAGTTTAAATATCGTAACTGACTCTTTCTCTTTCTCTTTCCCTCTCTCTTTCTCTCTCTTTCCCTCTCTCTCTCTTTCTCTCTCTTTCCCTCTCTCTTTCTTTCTCTTTCTCTCTCTCTCTCCTCTCTCTCTTTCCCTCCCTCCCTCCCTTCTTTCTTTCTCTTTCTCTCTTTCCTCCCCTCCCCTCCCCTCTTCCCCCCTCCCCTCCCCTCCCCTCCCCTCCCCTCCTCTCTTCTCTTCTTTCTCTTCTCTTTTCTTTCTTCTCTGAGTCTTGCTCTGTCGCCCAGGCTGGAGTGCAGTGGCATGATCTCAGCCACAGCACCTAGGCTGAATGGGCTTTTATTTATTATTCTAGAATTGGGCAATAGAATGAGTGTCCCGATGAGCTGAACAGAGGAGGTTGGTGTGATAGCGGAGGCCGACAAAAGCAGAAATAGAACAAAAAGTGGATTGGTTGTTTCAAAGTGACTTTCAGCTGGACGCAGCAGCTTACGCCTGTCATCCCAGCACTTTGGGAGGCTGAGGCGGATGGATCACCTGAGGTCAGGAGTTCGAGACCAGTCTGGCCGACGTGCCAAAACCGTGTCTCTACTAAAAATACAAAAAAAATTAGCCAGGCGTGGTGGCACATGCCTGTAGTCCCAGCTACTTGGGAGGTTAAGGCAGGAGAATCGTTTGAATCCAGGAGGCAGAGGTTGCAGTGAGCTGAGATCGTGCCATTGCACTCCAGCCTGGGTGACAGAGCAAGACACTGTCTCAAGAAAGAAAAAAAAAAGACAAATAATGACAAATGTTGGTAAAGCATGTCACAATGTCACAGGCTCATCTCAAAAGCCCAGCACCTGGCACCTGATAAGTTCGCAACAAATGGTTGTGGTGACAATAATCATGATGATGATTTGTCAATTTAGATGACACAAACACGCCAGTTTTTATTGTTTATTTGTTTTTTGAGACAGGGTCTCACTCTGTCTCCCAGGGTGGAGTGCAGTGGCACAACCACGGTTCACTGCAGCCTTGATCTCCTGGGCTCAAGTGATTCCCCACTCCCACCTCCATCCCCGGTAGCTGGGATTACAGGTGCATGCACCACCTCCGGCTTTTTTTGTTTTTTTTGAGACAGCATCTCGCTCTGTTGCCCAGCCTGGAGTGCAGTGGCGCAATCTTGGCTCACTGCAAGCTGCACCTCCTGGGTTCATGCCATTCTTCTGCCTCAGCCTCCCAAGTAGCTGGGACTACAGGTGCCCACAACTACGCACAGCTAATTTTTTGTATTTTTAGTAGAGACAGGGTTTCACCATGTTAGGCAGGATGGTCTTGATCTCCTGACCTCATGATTCTCCCACCTTGGCCTCCCAAAGTGCTGAGATTACAGGCATGAGCCACTGCGCCCGGCCTACCTCTGGCTATTTTTTAAACAATTTTTTTTAAGAGATGGGGGTCTCCTTGTGTTGCCCAGTCTGGTCTCCAACTCCTGGGCTCCAGTGATCCTCCTGCCTCGGCCTCTCAAAGTGTCATGAGATTACAGGCATAAGCCACTATGCCCAGCCAAACATGCCAATTTTTTTTTTTTTTTTTTTTTCCTGGAGATGGAGTTTCACTCTTGTTGCCCAGGCTGAGTGCAATGGTGCGATCTTGGCTCACTGCAACCTCCGCCTACCAGGTTTAAGCAATTCTCCTGCCTCAGCCTCCCGAGTAGCTGGGATTCTAGGCACGTGCCACCACGCCTGGCTAATTTTGTATTTTTAGTAGAGACGGTATTTCTCCATGTTGGTCAGGCTGGTCTTGAACTCCTGGCCTCAGGTGGTCTGACCACCTCGGCCTCCCAAAGTGCTGGGATTACAGGCGTGAGCCACCGCGCCCGGCCCAAACACGCCAATTTTTAAAGATTTCAAGTAGACTGGGCACTTCAGCAGGAAAATGACTGAAACGTTCAGGTTCATCAGCTCTGAGAGGAAGAGCACTTTCTTCAGCCGGTCAAGTACTCCCGATGCTTGGACTGGAGCCTGTCTGGCAAACAGCTGAGTCTTGATTCAGTGCCTTCATTCATTGATTCATTGATTCATTCATTCATTCCCTTTCTTTATTCAACGAATAGATCCCTGCTCCTATGCCCTTATTAAAGTGAGTGGCCCTGTGTGTGTTGGGGAAGATGTCAATCAGATGTGAACACAAGTAGGAGAATTACACCTGTGATTTGGTACTGTGATACGTTAACTTGAAAAAAGTCACGATTTATAAATTTGGGAAAGGAGAGGAGACTCCTTTAGAGGAGGTTACAGCCTGCAAGGTGGTCATCCCACAGGCTAGGAAGCGTGCCTCCAGCCAAGACCAGAGACAGATAGGAGGAGGGGTTGGGGTAGGAGCTTGATGCTGAATGGGTTGGCTAAACATACATATTCAGCAGATTGCAGGAGGGGCTATGAATATTCATGAAGGTAGTTCGACACATGCATATCGAACAAACATGCATGTACCATTTGACTCATGTTTACTTTGGGGTGGAGACTTGACATTTAAATATATTACAGTTAGGCCCTATTCGTCAAAAGGACTTTTCAGAAAATGAGGGCATGCAAGTGCACAATCGCTGTAAACTGGCCAGAGCCAGTCCATGGTCTTATCTGGAGAAAGTTGCTGAGATCAGCCTCTCGTCCAGTGAAAGCTGTAGTTATGGCTGGTGGAACAGGTGGTCAGTCCCTCAGCCTCTGGGAGCTGGGCGAATTGTAATTGTTTTTTTTTGTTTGTTTGTTTTGAGACGGAGTCTTGCTCTGTGGCCCGAGCTGGAGTGCAGTGGCCAGATCTCAGCTCACTGCAAGCTCCGCCTCCTGGGTTCACGCCATTCTCCTGCCTCAGCCTCCCGAGTAGCTGGGACTACAGGCGCCCGCCACCTCGCCCGGCTAGTTTTTTGTATTTTTTTAGTAGAGACGGGGTTTCACCATGTTAGCTAGGATGGTCTTGATCTTGTGACCTCGTGATCCGCCCGTCTCGGCCTCCCAAAGTGCTGGGATTACAGGCTTGAGCCACCGCGCCCGGCCCGCTCAGCTGATTTTTTAAAATTTTTAGTAGAGACGTGGTTTCACCATCTTGGCCAGGCTGGTTTGAACTCCTGACCTCGTGATCCCTCTGCCTCAGACTCCCAAAGTGCTGGGATTACAAGTGCGAGCCACCGCACCCAGCCAAGACCAAGTTTTTAACTCACAATGTACCCACAGCTGGGCGCGGTGGCTCACGCCTGTAATCCCAGCACTTTGGGAGGCCGAGGCGGGCGGATCATGAGGTCAGGAGATCGACACCAACCTGGCTAACACGGTGAAGCCCTGTCTCTACTAAAAATACAAAAAATTAGCCGGGCGTGGTGGTGCATGCCTGTAGTCCCAGCTACTCGGAGGCTGAGGCAGGAGAATGGCATGAACCCAGGAGGCGGAGCTTGCAGTGAGCCAAGATGGTGCCACTGCACTCCAGCCTGGGCGACAAAGCAAGACCCCACCTCAAAAAAAAAAAAAAAAACACACAATGTACCCACAGTGGAATGGAAAAGTGAAGACGACAGAAGGCATGGTGATATGTCAAAATATGGAAGAATTAAATTGATTATCCAGATTAAACACCAGCAGAAACTTTTCTTTTTTTCTTTTCTTTTCTTTTCTTTTTCTTTTTTTTGAGATGGAGTCTCGCTCTGTCACCCAGGTTGGAGTGCAGTGGCGCGATCTTGGCTCACTGCAAGCTCTGTCTCCCAGGTTCACACCATTCTCCTGCCTCAGCCTCCCGAATGGCTGGGATTACAGGCGCCCGCCACTATGCCCAGCTAATTGTTTCTATTTGTAGTAGAGACAGGGTTTCACTGTGTTGGCCAGGATAGTCTCGATCTCCTGACCTCATGATCTGCTCTCCTTGGCCTCCCAAAGTGCTGGTATTACAGGCGTGAGCCACTGCGCCTGGCCAAAACTTTTAAAATTCTCTGTTACTGCCTCTTGAAGTCAATTAGAGACCACAAAGGAATGAATGAATGAAGCTTTATCACTGAAACTTTGCACTTACAATATCTTGTATTTCTATAGCACTTTAAAATTTTTCATGGAACTCTTAATCCCGTCAATAAATTTCAATTGAATAAACTAATGAAATTACGTTATTATTATTATTTTTATTTATTTTTTTGAGACGAAGTCTCCCTCTGTTGCCCAGGCTGGAGTGCAGTGGCATGATTACAGGCGTGAGCCACTGCACCGGGCCTATTATTATTATGATGATTATTAAGACAGTTTCAATCTGTGGCCTAGGCTGGAGTGCAGTGGCAGGATCTTGGCTAACTGCAACCTCCACCTCCTGGGTTCAAGCAATTCTCCTGCCTCAGCCTTCCAAGTAGCTGGGATTACAGGCGCACACCCCTATGCCTAGCTATTTTTTTTTTTTTTTTTTTTGAGACAGAGTCTCGCTGTGTCGCCCAGGCTGGGGTGCAGTGGCGCGATCTTGGCTCACTGCAACCTCGGTCTCCTGGGTTCAAGTGATTCTCCTGCCTCAGCCTCCGAGTAGCTGGGACTACAGGCGCCCGCCACCACGCCCGGCTAGTTTTTTGTATTTTTAGTAGTGATTTGGCTTCACCATGTTAGCTGTGGGATGGTCTCGACCTCCTGACCCTGATCCACTCCGCCGGCCTCCCTAAAGTGCTGATTACAGGCCTGAGCCACCGGGCCACCAAGCTACCTGTGGGTATTTTTTGTATTATTTTGTATTTTGTATTGCAGAGACAGGCTGCTTCGTTGGCTGGCTGGTCTCAAACTCCTGGACCTGCGATTCACCCACCTCAGCCTCCCAAAGGACTGGATTAGGGCGGAGCCACCGCGCCCCTACCTAAAGACATCGACATCTGGTTTAGAAGCAACCCAGGACCCATAAGGAATTGATTTGACCATGTTTATACTTTGCGGGTATGCCCAGTCGAACACCCTTTTCATTTCTACATCCTAAACTAGTACTTTCATTGAATGCACTTCTCCTCTTTCTTTTCATTTCTTTTTCTTTCTTTCTCTCTCTCTTTCTTTCTTTCTCTAACCCTCCCTCCTTCCCTTTTTCTTTCTTTTCTTTTTGAGACGGAGTCTCTCGCTTCTGTCACCGGCTGGATGGCCTGATCTCTAGGCCCTGATCGATTATGATTCTTCCTGACCATGATTTTGAGTGATCGAAGTGATTGATGATCTTCGATCTGATCCATGATCTGTTCTCCTGATGCATTTGTTTTCTGCGGCGGGTGGTAAGGTGGGTATTCATCCCTTTCTTTCCTTTCTTTTCTTCTTATAATCTCCCTAACATGGTATTCTCTTTTTGGTGAATAGTAAAATTCCGCACCAGAAAAATCTGTATCTAAATTTTTTTGAGTATGAGTCTTGCTCGGTAGCCCGTGCTGGAGTGCAGGGTCGGATCTCAGCTCACTGCAAAGCTCAGCCTCCCTGGCTTACTGATTCTCCTGCCTCAGCCTCCCTGAGTAGCTGGGACTACAGGCGCCCGCCACCTCGCCCGGCTAGTTTTTTGTATTTTTAGTAGAGACGGGGTTTCACGGTGTTAGCCAGGATGGTCTCGATCTCCTGACCTCGTGATCCGCCCGTCTCGGCCTCCCAAAGTGCTGGGATTACAGGCTTGAGCCACCGCGCCCGTCCTGTATCTAAATTTTTAAATACAATATCTACTGTAAACTGCAGGTATTGATCCAATAACTGGTGAGAATAGTGCTTTTGTAAAATAAGGGTTGCTTAATTCTACAGAAAAACTTTGAACTCAGAAATTCCAGGACTGCTCCATTTGCTTTATTTGCATAACCTTCAAGGGCAGAGAGTCAGGGCAACTCTGTGAACCCCAAGTGATCAGTCAGGCGGTGGCAATACTTTGCCTGTAAATGTACTAAAACAAGTCAGAAAGTTTCTGTTTATGCTGTGCACAAGAAGAGACATTTAACTAAAGTTTCAATAGCTCTTTTTCCCCACAAACCAATTTGTTAGTTTAGATTTTAGATTTAAAGAGTCCTTTGGGCCGGACACGGTGGCTCATGCCTGTAATCCTAACACTTGGGGAGGCCGGCGTGGGTGGATTGCCTGAGCTCAGGAGTTCGAGACCAGCCTGGGCAACATGGTGAAACTCTGTCTCTACTAAAATACAAAAAAATTAGCCAGGTGTAGCGGTGTACACCTGTAGTCTCAGCTACTTGGGAGGCTGAGGCAGAATTGCTTGAACCTGGGAGGCAGGGGTTGCAGTGAGCTGAGATTATGCCACTGCACTCCAGCCCAGATGACAGAGCGAGACTCTGTCACCAAAAAAAAAAAAAAAAAAAAGAGTCCTTTGGATTTTCCTTCAAAGCTTAGTCACTTACGATTTGCCCACTGTACCCATTTTGCCATATATAAATACTGTTCCTATATGTACCTTGAATACTTTTCTTGTTTAATGACATTGCTTTTTTTTTTTTGAGACAGAGTCTTGCTCTTGTTGTCCAGACTGAAGTGCAATGGCACGATCTTGGCTCACTGCAACCTCCACCTCCCGGATTGAAGCGATTCTCCTGCCTCAGCCTCCCCAGTAGCTGGGATTACAGGCATGTGTCACCACACTGGGCTAATTTTTTGTATTTTTAGTAGAGATGGGGTTGCACCATTTTGGCCAGGCTGGTCTCGACCTCCTGACCTCAAGTGCCTGCCTCAGCCTCCCAAAGGACATTGCTCTGTTATCTTCTAGAGTAGAACATTTCCAATGGTGTGTTTCATCTGCATTTTCAGATGACAAATAACTTCTCATTCAATTGTGTAACCAGAAGTTAGTAAAGCTTATTTATAAGCTTCATAAAGTTAAAAATGTACTAGCAACACTTAGTACAGACATTTATTTTTTATTTGTATAAAGAGTTTCCATGAGAAAGTGTAGTTGGGTATCTGGCAGTGGTACTTAGGGCATAATAATTAATGAAAAAAATTTGAGCCCCTGTGATTACAGTGACCAATCATATTTTCAGAACTCTAAATAAGATTAGCCTATCAAAGGCTAGGGTTGTGTTTTTATGGTTGTTTATTTGTCTGAGACAGCGTCTTGCTCTACCACTCAGGCTGGAGTGCAGTAGCATGATCTCGGCTCACTGCAACCTCTGCCTCCGGGATTTAAGCGATTCTCCTGCTTCAGCCTCCTGAGTAGCTCTGTGCCTGGTCGTGTTTTCATGTTTGTATTACCAGCTCCAAATATACACACATTAGGACTCCACAGATGCTTACTAAGTGAAGAACACTTAGTTTGAGGATAGCAAATTATACAGTTTTTTCTTTTTTTTTTTGAGACAGAGTCTCACTCTGTCACCCAGGCTAGAGTGCAGTGACACGATCTCTGCTCACTGCAATTTACGCTTCATGGGTTCAAGTGATCCTCCTGCCTCAGCCTCCTGAATAGCTGGGATTACAGGAGCGCACCACCGGGCTAATTTTTGTATTTTTCGTAGAGACGGAGATTCACCATGTTAGCCAGGCTGGTCTCAAACTCCTGACCTCAGATGATCCACCTGCCTCGGCCTCCCAAAGTGTGGGGATTACAGGCGTGAGCCACTGCGGCCAGCCAGAAATAGTTTTGAAACGAAAAAAATGAGAAAAGGGGAATGAACTGTGCTAGTCTCGCTTTGAACATCATGTTACAATGCGCCACTATCTTTTTTTTTTTTTTTGAGACGGAGTCTCGCTCTGTCGCCTAGGCTGGAGTTCAGTGTCACGATCTCCGCTCACTGCAAGCTCCGCCTCCCGGGTTCACGCCATTCTCCTGCCTCAGCCTCCCGAGTAGCTGGGACTACAGGCACCTGCCACCACGCCCGGCTAATTTTTTTGTATTTTTGGTAGAGACGGGGTTTCACCGTGTTAGCCAGGATGGTCTCGATCTCCTGACCTCGTGATCCGCCTGCCTCGGCCTCCCAAAGTGCTGGGATTACAGGCGTGACCCACCGCGCCCGGCCGCGCCACTGTCTTTCTTAGGATGTAATTACTGCATCTAGTATCTCAGGTTAAACTTATTTTTCATAAGACATTTCTGATACCGATACCCTTTGAAATGCTAGTCTTGGCCGGGTGACTAGCCAAGGCGAAACCCCGTCTCTACTAAAAATACAAAAATTAGCCGGGCGTGGTGGCGGGTGCCTGTAATCCCAGCTACTAGGGAGGCTGAGGCAGGAGAATCGCTTGAACCCGGGAGACGGAGGTTGCAGTGAGCCGAGATCGTGCCATTGCACTCCGGTCTGGGCGACAAGAGCAAGGCTCCGTGTCAAAAAAAAAAAAAAAAAAAAGAAAAGCCAGTCTTTAAGTACAGGGACATGTTAATTAATCAGTTAATTTGCGAGTTAACTGCTAAAATAAAATAAACAAAAAAATGCCGGTTTCCGAAGGGGAGCTGAAAGCTACCTGCCGGCAGGTTTAACATACAGCGGCTTGAGGCCTGAGACAACTCAGATCAAAGAAGACAGGGCTGAAAGAAATCTCGCGAGGCCCACGCATCGACCAATATTCGCGAGATTTCGATGCCCTGTCCTTTTCCTCTTTCTGGCAGGACCACGGTTTATCTCGCGAATTTTGGGAAGTTCCGTTGGGGAAGATGGCGGCGGCCTCCAGCACCCTTCTCTTCTTGCCGCCGGGGACTTCAGACTGATCCTTCCCGCGAAGAGTAGGGACTGCTGGTGCCCTGCGTCCTGGGATCCCGAGCCAACTTGTTTCCCCCGTTAGTGGTGGGGAAGGGCTTATCCTTTTGTGGCAGATCCAGTCTCTCCCCGCCTTCAGGATGAAAGCTCAGGGGGAAACCGAGGGTAAGTGACTGAGGGGGAAAGGAGGGGGCGGGACACAACTGGGGGAGCCAGTTTGTGAGAGAAGGTTCTTGCAGATGTCCCATGGGGGCCACTTGAGGGGCACAGAGTCCGGGAGAGGGAATGTGTATGAGTTTTAGATTGTCACTATACCCTCCTTGATGACTATAGAGCTTCGACTTTGGGGTGATGGGGACTCTCAACTTCTGTGAAGATTTCATGCTCGACTAGGGCACTTTTGGCCTAAAGTGGTGCGAGACGGGGCTAGTGAATACAAAACCAGCTTACATCTCCTTCCAGAAGAGACGCCTGAATAAATTTAGGGCTGTGTGTAAACGTACTGGAGACTATTTTGGCATGAATGAAATGATTAATTCCTTGTATTTATTAGCAGCCAGCGGCTCCCTACAATGTCAAGTGTTCAGATCCTGTACTGTTGTGTATTTTTAAACTGTGCTGAATTTCATTCTTTTATTGACCGAACTAATAACTGCAGAAAAACAACTTTCCTGGGGAACTTTACTAAGATTTTCTAAAGTTCCACACTCCGGCTTAGATGCTTCCTTGGCATTTTGGGCATAGTTCTGTTGATACAGTGAGCTGTGTTATTGTTTGTTTATCTCCAGTTTACTCCGAGCTTTGCAGATTAGGGTCCTTGCCTGATTCATTTTTATATAGTTTCTGGAACGTAATAGTCGCTCAAAAAATGTTGGAGCATCGAAGTGCAGATATTTATCAGCAGGTTTCTCAAGAAAAACAAGGAGTGTGTTTTGGAGGAGAGGTCGAAAGGTGAGGCCCCGCGGGAGCAGTGACTCACATCTGTAATCCCAGCGCTTTGGGAGGCTGAGGCTGGAGGATCCCTTGAGCCCAGGAGTTCGAGACCTGCCTGGGCAACATAGTGAGCCCTGCCTCTACAAAAAAATGAAAAATTGCCGGGCGCCGTGGCTCACGCCTGTAATCCCAGCACTTTGGGAAGTCGAGGCGGGTGGATCACCTGAGGTCGGGAGATTGAGACCAGCCTGACCAACATGGAGAAACCCTGGCTCTACTAAAAACACAAAATTAGCTGGCTGTGGTGGCGTATGTCTGTAATCCCAGCTACTTGGGAGGCTGAGGTGGGAGGATCACTTGAACCCAGGAGGTGGAGGTTGTGGTGAGCCAAGATTGTGCCATTGCACTCCTGCCTGGGCAACAAGAGGGAAACTTCCTCTCAAAAAAAAAAAAAAAAAAAAAAAAAAAAATTGGCTGGGCGTGGTGGCTCACTCCTGTAATCCCAGCACTTTGGGAGACCAAGGTGGCAGATCACCTGAGGTCAGGAGTTCAAGACCAGCCTGACCAACATGGTGAAACCCTGTCTCTACTAAAAATACAAAATTAGCCAGGCATGGTGGCATGCCTGCAATCCCAGCTACTTGGGAGACTGAGGCAGGAGAATCACTCAAACCCAGGAGGTGGAGGTTGCAGTGAGCCAAGGTGGTGCCACTGGACTCCAGTCTGGGCAATGAGAGCAAAACTCCATCTCAAAAATATAAATAAATTAATTAAAAATAAATAAATAAATAAAATAAAAAATAAAAAATTAGGGCCAGGTAGTGAGTCAAGGATGTAGTCCCAGCACTTTGGGAGACCGAAGCAGGCAGATCACTTGAGCTCACAAGTTGGAGACCAGCCTGGACAACCTGGCAAAAGCCTGTCTCTACAACAAATATAAAAATTAACTAGGCATGGTGGCACAAGCCAGTAGTCCCAGCTACTTGGGAGGCTGAGGTGGGAGGATTACCTGAATCCTGTAGGTCAAGGCTCCAGTGAGCCAGAATTGTGCCACTGCACTCCAACCTGGGCGACAGAGCGAGACCCTGTTTCAAGGAAAAATTAGCTATAGCCCCAGCTACTCTGAAGGCTGAGCTGGGAGGATCACTTGATCCTGGAGCATGGGAGGTCGAGGCTACAGTAGACCTTGATTGTGCCAATGCACTTAAGCCGGGGCTGCAGAGTGATGCTCTGTCTTAAAAAAAAAAAAAAAAGAAAAAATGTACTTCTCAGGTGCAAGGGGAGAAGGGTAAAAATGGAAACTTTGTGAAGTAGGAGTTTTTGTCTAGTTTGTTCACTGCTGTCTTTTTAGCAATTTCATTTATTCTTTTTATTTTTTAAAAAAATTTTCCTCTCTAACCCAGTTCAATAACTTCTTTTTGACACAATGTCTCCATCTGTTGCTCAGGATGGAGTAAGTGGTGTGATCAAGGCCCATCTCTGAAGCTTCGACCTCCCAGGCTAAGGTGATCCTTCTGCCTCAGCCTCCAGAGTAGCTGGGAACTGACTATAGGCACATGCCAGGAGGCTTGGCTAATTTTTTTCTTTTTCTTTTTTTTTGAGACAGAGTTTTGCTCTTGCTAATGCTGGAGTGCAATAGTGTGATCTCGGCTCACTGCAGCCTTTGCCTTCTGGATTCAAGCTATTCTCCTGCCTTAGCCTCCCAAGTAGCTGGGATTACAGGCATGCACCACCATACCAGGCTAATTTTGTATTTTCAGTAGAGACAGGGTTTGGCCGGGTGTGGTGTCTCAGGCCTGTAATCCCAGCACTTTGGTAGGCTGAGGTGGGTGGATCATCTGAGGTCAGGAGTTCGAGAGCAGCTTGGCCAACATGGTGAAACCCCGTCTGTACTAAAAATACAAAAATTAGCTGGGTGTGGTGGTACATGCCTGTAATTCCAGCTACTAGGGAGGCTGAGGCAGGGGAATTGCTTGAACTCGGGAGGCGGAGGTTGCAGTGAGCCAAGATTGCACCACTGTACTCCAGCCTAGGTGACAGAGCAAAACTCCATTTCAAAAAAAAAAAAAAGGTAGAGATAGGGTTTCACCATGTTGACCACGGTGGTCTCAAGCTCTTGACTTAGGTAATCTGCTTGCTTCGGCTTTTTAAAATGCTGGGGTTACAGGTGTGAGCCACTGTGCTTGGCCTGACAATTTTTTTTTTTTTTTTAAAGTAGTGACGAGATCTTGTTATGTTGCCCAAGCTGTAGTTGAACTCCCCAGCTTAAGTATTCTCCCATGTTGGCCTCCCAAAGTGCTAGCGAGGATTACAGGTGTGAGCCACAGTGTCTGGCCTCCCCAGCACTTTTACTAGTGCTTGAGGTCGGGTGTGGTGGCTCACACCTGTAATCCCAGCAGTTTGGGAGGCCGAGTGGACGGATCACCTGAGGTCGGGAGTTCGAGACCAGCCTGACCAATGTGGTAAAACCCCATCTCTACTAAAAATACAAAATTAGCTTGGTGTAGTGGTGCGTGCCTGTAATCCCAGCTACTTGGGAGGCTGAGGCAGGAGTACTGCTTGAACCTGGGAGGAGGTGGAGGTTGCAGTGAGCCGAGATCGCGCCATTGCATTCCAGCCTGTGCATCAAGAGTGAAACTTCGTCTCAAAAAAAAAAAAAGTTTGGATAGAAAACAGTCCAGCTGTATGGTATTCCTTTTTTTTTTTTTTTTTTTTTTAGAGACGGAGTCTTGCTCTGTCGCCCAGGCTGGAGTGCAGTGGCCGGATCTCAGCTCACTGCAAGCTCCGCCTCCCGGGTTCCCGCCATTCTCCTGCCTCAGCCTCCCGAGTAGCTGGGACTACAGGCGCCTGCCACCGCGCCCGGCTAGTTTTTTGTATTTTTTAGTAGAGACGGGGTTTCACTGTGTTAGCCAGGATGGTCTCGATCTCCTGACCTCGTGATCCGCCCGTCTCGGCCTCCCAAAGTGCTGGGATTACAGGCTTGAGCCACCGCGCCCGGCCTGTATGGTATTCCTTACATCAGACCTATAATTTGTGTGTCATCTTGCCATTAAAAATGTCTTCTTTGGATATTTTGAAGTAAAATGATTTTGGAAAATATTTTAACTGAATTCTTACTGAGATGAAGTGTGGGAATTTATTTTGCAAGGAAAACTGTGGATAGTCTTGATAGAACAGTTACTGATGACATTTTCTGATTTGAATCGCAGAGTCGGAAAAGCTGAGTAAGATGAGTTCTCTCCTGGAACGGCTCCATGCAAAATTTAACCAAAATAGACCTTGGAGTGAAACCATTAAGCTTGTGCGTCAAGTCATGGTAAGGATTGTGGTGAAGTGGGTAAAGTGTTTTGCGTAGATAATTATTCTTAATACGCTAAGTTCCTCATGTAAATGTATTCATACTATCTTCATAAAACATCTGAATACATGGTGGTTTCAACTTTAGGAGTCTTATTGTATCTATACTACAGGTTGAGTATCCCTTATCTGAAATGCTTGGGCCCAGAAGTGTTTCAGATTTTGGAATATTTGCAAATACATAGTGAGATATCTTGGGGGATGGGACCCAAGTCTAAACACAGAATTTATGTTTCATAAACACCTTATAGATATAGCCTGAAGGTAATTTTATATATATATTTTGAGGCGGAGTCTCGCTCTGTCACCCAGGCTGGAGTGCAGTGGCCAGATCTCAGCTCACTGCAAGCTCCACCTCCCGGGTTTACGCCATTCTCCTGCCTCAGCCTCCGGAGTAGCTGGGACTACAGGCGCCCGCCACCTCGCCCGGCTAGTTTTTTTGTATTTCTTAGTAGAGACGGGGTTTCACCGTGTTAGCCAGGATGGTCTCGATCTCCTGACCTCGTGATCCGCCCGTCTCGGCCTCCCAAAGTGCTGGGATTACAGGATTGAGCCACCGCGCCCGGCCTATACAATATATTTAATAATATATTTAATACTTTTGTGCATGAAACAAAGTTTTTTTATTTTTTCTTTTTTTATTTTGAGACGGAGTTTCACTCTTGTTGCCCAGGCTGGAGTGTAATGGACCGATCTTGGCTCACTACAACCTCTGCCTCCCAGGTTCAAGTGATTCTTCTGCCTCAGCCTCCTGAATAGCTGGGATTACAGGCATGGGCCATCACACCTGGCTAATTTTTATGTTTTTAGTAGAGATGGGGTTTTTCCTTGTCGGTCAGGCTGGTCTTCAACTCCTGACCTCAGGTGATCCACCTGCCTTGGCCTCCCGAAGTGCTGGGATTACAGGTGTGAGCAACCATGCCCAGCCGTTTTGACTGCGTTTTGACCATGACCCTGTTATATGAGGTCAGGTGTGAAATCTTTGATGGCATCATTGTGAATGCTAAAAAGGTTTTGGATTTTGGAGCATTACAGATTTTTGATTTTCTAATTAGGTCTGCCCAGCCTGTACTAGAAGAGTTTTTGATTCATTCTTTTTTTTGAGATCAGGTCTTACTTTGTCATCTAGGCTCAAGTGCAGTGGCATGATCATGGCTCACTGTAGCTTTGACTTCCCAGGCTTAGGTGGTTCTCCCACCTCAGCCTCCCAGTATCTGGGACAACAGGTGCATGTAACCATGCCTGGCTAGTTTTTTTGTTTTTTTTTTCTTTGAGATGGAGTCTCACTCTGTGGCCAGTCTGGAGTGCAATAGTGTGATCTCGGCTCACCGCAACCTCTGCCTCTCGGGTTCTAGTGATTCCCCTGCTTCAACCTCCCAAGTAGCTAGGACTAGAGGTGCACGCCACCATGCCTGGCTAATTTTTTGTATTTTAGTAGAGATGGGGTTTCACCACGTTGGCCAGGATGGTCTCCATCTCCTGACCTCGTGATCTGCCTGCCTTGGCCTCCCAAAGTCCTGGGATTACAGACGTGCGCCACTGTGCCCGGCTGTACAGCTAGTTTTTTACATTTTTTGTAGAAATAGGTTTTTTTTTTCTTTTTTTTTTTTTTTGAGATTGAGTCTTGCTCTGTCCCCCCGGGCTGGAGTGCAGTGGTGTGATCTCGGCTCACTACAAGTTCCGCCTCCTGGGTTCACACCATTCTCCTGCCTCGGCCTCCTGAGTAGCTGGAACTACAGGTGCCCGCTGCCACACCCAGCTAATTTTTTGTATTTTTAGTACAGACAGAGTTTCAGCGTGTTAGCCAGGATGGTCTTGATCTCCTGACCTCGTAATCTGCTGGTCTTGGCCTCTCAAAGTGTTGGGATTACAGGCGTCAGCCACTGCTCCCAGTCAGAAATAGGTTTTTACCATGTGGCCCAGGCTGGTCTCAAACTTGTGGGCTCAAGTGATCCACCCACCTTGGCCTCCCAAAGTGTTATGATTATAGTGTGAGCCACCATGCCTGGCGGATTAATTTTTTTTTTTTTTTTTAAGATGGAGTCTCCGTCTGTCGCCCAGGCTGGAGTGCAGTGGCAGGATCTTGGCTCACTGCATCCTCTGTCTCCTGGGTTCAAGTGATTCTGTACAGCTACTCAGGAGGCTGGGGCTCCCGCCACCATGCCCAGCTAATTTTTGTATTTTTAGTGGAGGTGGGGTTTCACCGTGTTAGCCAGGCTGGTCTCGAACTCCTGACCTTGTGATCCACCCACTTCAGCCTCTCAAAGTGCTGTGATTACAGGTGTGAGCCACTGCGCCTGGCCCAAGTTGTCATTTTTATTCCTTAAGGCAACCAAATTCTAGCTTGAAATATGTTCTGTAAATGATACTGTCATTAGAGAGACATTGTGAGATAGAAGAATTCCAGGTGGCTATTAAGGCCCTCTGTTTGGGTACCACTATCTTGGTTTGGTCACCATGACTTTCCATGTCTACTTGTCAGTTTTGCAGATTCAGAAACCTAATTTTATGGGTATGTTAAGGTTTTATAGAGTTTTCGTGGCCGGGCGTGGTGGTTCACACGTGTAATCCCAGCACTTTGGGTGGCCGAGGTGAGTGAATCACCTGAGGTCAGGAGTTCGAGACCAGCCTGACCAACAAGGTGAAACCCTGTCTCTACTAAAAAGACAAAATTAGCCAGTTGTGGTGGCAGGTGCCTGTAGTCCCAGCTACTTGGGAGGCTGAGACAGGAGAATTGCTTGAACCCAGGAGGTGGAGGTTGCAGTGAGCGGAGATCACGCTACTGCACTCCAGCCTGGGCATCAGAGCGAGACTCCATCTCATAAAACAACAAAAAAAAGAGTTTTCAACAACTGACATACTATATGCTTATTTATTAATTTATAACAAAACGTTTAGTTTTCCAGTTTTCATAATACTGGTATTCATTGACCAGAGCACCTCTTCTCCTGTCAAGAATCAAGAGATTTCAGATTATTAATAAATTACTTTGTTTTGTAAGGGAGAATTAGAGCAGTGAGATAGATTTATTTGCAACATGGAAAAGCCTGGAAAACTATCCTTATACCAGAAAATTGTTCACATTTTTAGGGAATGGAATGTTTTTCAGAGGGAAACTTCTTCACTGGATAGCATTAGGAAAACTGGACTAAGTTTTTTGTTCTTTGGAAGTCCCTTTTCTGGACTGCATGTTCTGTGTCTTTTCTGTTTCTTTTTTTTTTTTTTTTTTCCCAAGACAGATTCTCGCTCTGTTGCCAGGCTGGAGTGCAGTGGCACGATCTCAGCTCACTGCAACCTCTGCCTCCCAGGTTCAAGCGATTCTCCTGCTTCAGCCTCTTGAGTAGCTGGCACTTCAGGCATGCGCCACCACACCCGGATAATTTTTGTATTTTTGGTAGAGACGGAGTTTCACCATGTTGACCAGGATGGTCTCGATCTCTTGACCTCATGACCTCATGATCCACCTGCCTTGGCCTCCCAAAGTGCTAGGATTGCAGGCGTGAGCCACCGCACCCAGCCTACATGTTCTATTTTTTAGAGTCAATCTCATTTTCCTAAAATTTGGTTGTGTTTCTCAGATTACATGCAAATCACCTTGTTAAATTTGTACACTACCAAATCTCCTGAGCCATCTTATTTAACTGTTTATATCTTAGCATATAGTCACTTCCACAGGAGGCAGATCTCATCTATTACATTTTGATTCTTCCTAATATTTCTGTAAAGGTTTTCTTGTTTTAGATGTGGAAATATGTTTTTCCTTTTCTTTTTTGTTTTTAACTAAATAGAAACAGGATCTCTCTATCTCGCCTTGGCTGGTCTCGAACTCCTGGACTCAAGTGATTATTCAGCTTTGGCCTCCCAGTGTGCTAGAATTACAGGCATGAGCCTGTGCCTGGCTGAGGAATACCTTTTTCTACACTCATGTATATGGATTTTTCTTCCTTTGGATGGATGGACAGAGTAACACTTGTAGATCAGTGTTACTCTATATAGTCTACAAAGTCTGTAGCCTATTTTGAGTCTATAGACTGTCCTGCAATATTACTACTAGGATAATGTGTATGTTTACCCAAAACACTGTTGGCCTGGTTAATTTTCACCTCAAATATTTTCCCACTTGACACAGGAGAAGAGGGTTGTGATGAGTTCTGGAGGGCATCAACATTTGGTCAGCTGTTTGGAGACATTGCAGAAGGCTCTCAAAGGTTTGTAAACGCTTTTGAAATATGCTGATTTCACAAAACCCCCAGTTTAAGAAGGACCATTTTATACTTAGACTTGAAGTATAAATTGAGGTAGGTCTACTTTATATACTAGATATTGCTCTTGCATTCATTTATGGAGTTGGAATGAGCTTTTTGCTATAGTTTGAAACATTTATTTTCGATCCTGTTTTGGAGGATGATAGAGATTAAAAGATAAATGATGAAGGGTAATATAAGATACCTGGGGAGGTCAGGTGTGGTGGCTCACTCCTGTAATCCCAGCACTTTGGGAGGCTGAGGCGGGCGGATCACAAGGTCAGGAGTTTGAGATCAGCTTTGGCCAACGTGGTGAAACCCCATCTCCACTAAAAATACAAAAATTAGCCGGGCATGGTGGCGGGAGTCCCAGCCTCCTGAGTAGCTGTATAGAATCACGTTTTTAGTATCTACTAAAAATACTGTCTCTACTAAAAATACAAAATTAGCTGGGCGTGGTGGTGGGCACCTATAATCCCAGCTTCTTGGGAGGCTGAGGCAGGAGAATAGTGTGAACTGGGGAGCCGGAGGTTGCAATGAGCCAAAATCACACCATTGCAGTCCAGCCCGGGCAACAGGGCGAGACTCTGTCTCAAATAAAAAAAAAAAAAAAGAGATACCTGGGAAAAGTTTTTTTTTTCTGTTTTTTTTTTTTTTTAGACGGAGTCTTGCTGTGTCGCCCAGGCTGGAGTGCAGTGGCACAATCTTGGCTCACTGCAAGCTCCGCCTCCTGGGTTCACGCGATTCTTGTGCCTCAGCCTCTGGAGTAGCTGGGACTACCGGCACCCGCCACCACGCCCGGCTAATTTTTTTCTATTTTTTAGTAGAGATGGGGTTTCACCGTGTTAGCCAGGATGGTCTCGATCTCCTGACCTCGTGATCCACCCGCCTCGGCCTCCCAAAGTGCTGGGATTACAGGCGTGAGCCACCACACCCGGCAAAGTTTTTTTTTTTCTTCACGTTTTTTTCTGATTAATCTTGATAAGAAGATGGACTTTTTTTTTTTTTTTTTTTTGAGACAGAGTTTCACTCTTGTTGCCCTGGCTGGAGTGCAATGGTGGAATCTCAGCTTACGACAACCTCTGCCTCCTGGGTTCAAGTGATTCTTCTGCCTCGGCCTCCCAAGTAGCTGGGATTACGGGCATATGCCATCATGCCCGGCTAATTTTGTATTTTTAGTAGAGACAGGGTTTTTCATGTTGGTCAGGCTGGTCTTGATCTCTCAACCTCAGGTGATTCACCCGCCTTGGCCTCCCAAAGTGCTGGGATCACAGGTGTGAGCCACTGCACCTGGCGACGTTTTTTTTTTGTTTGTTTGTTTTAAGACACAGTCTCACTCTGTCTCCCAGGCTGGAGTGCAGTGGCACAATCTTGGCTCCCTGCAACCTCCACTTCCTGGGTTCAAGTGATTCTCCTGGCTCAGCCTCCCAAGCAGCTGGGACTACAGGTGCATCCCACCATGCCTGGCTAATTTTTTGTATTTTTAGTAGAGATGGGGTTTCACCGCATTAGCCAGGATGGTATCGATCTCCTGACCTCGTGATCCACCTGCCTCGGCCTCCCAAATTGCTGGGATTACAGGCATGAGCTACCATGCCTGGCTAGAAGATGGACATTTTACTCTAAAAAGATTTTTACGATGTTTATGGAGCAAATTTCCGGAAAAATAAATGTAAAATATAAGTCATGAGCTTGATTATTCATGCTTATAATGACTAATTCTATTTTTTGGGAATAATGAAAGTAAAAACAGATTTTACTTTGATCCACTGGAAATGAACCTAATTCAGCTGAGGTTTTTTTTTTTTTTTTCCTTCTTCTTTGGAGACGGTGTCTCACTCTGTCGCCTAGGCTGGAGTGCAGTGGCGTGATCTCTGCTCACTACAACCTCCGTTTCCTGGGTTCAAGTGATTCTTCTGCCTCAGCCTCTTAAGTAACTGGGATTACAGGTGCCCATTACCACGCTCGGCTAATTTCTGGATTTTTAGTAGAGATGGGGTTTTGCCATGTTGGCCAGGGTGGTCTTGGACTCCTGACTTCAGGTAATCTGCCTGCCTTGGCCTCCCGAAGTGTTGGGATTAGAGGTGTGAGCTACTTTGCCTGGTCTCAGGAGTGCAATGGTGGAATCTCGGCTCACCACAACCTCTGCCTCCTGGGTTCAAGTGATTTTTCTGCCTCAGCCTCCCAAGTAGCTGGGATTACAGGCATATGCCACCATGCCTGGCTAATTTTGTATTTTTACTAGAGACTGAGTGTTATTTTCTTTATCTTTTTTTTTTCTTTTTTTTTTTTTTTTTTGAGACAGAGTCGCTGTGTCACCCAGGCTGGAGTGCAGTGGCGCCATCTCTGCTCATTGCAACCACTGCCTCCTGGGTTCAAGCGATTCTCTTGCCTCCGCCTCTTGAGTAGCTGGGATTACAGGTGTGCACCACCATGCCCAGCTAATTTTTGTATTTTTATTAGAGACAGGGTTTCACCATGTTGGTCGAACCCCTGACCTTGTGATCCGCCCACCTCGGCCTCTGAAAGTGCTGGGATTACAGGCGTCAGCCACCGTACCAGGCCTTTTTTTCTGTTTTAATTGTGGTAAAATATAGATAACGTAAAATTTACCATTTTCTCTGCTTCTAAGTATATAGTTCAGTAGCATTAAGTATATTCATTTATTGTATAAACATCACCACTCTCAATCTGTAAAACTTCACTCATCTTCCCAAGCTTACATTCTGTAATGTCTCATTCCCGCCTTCCCCCAGTCCCTGGCAGCCACCATTCTGCTTCCTTTCTTTATGAATTTGACTACTCTGTATACCTGATATAAGTGGAATCATACCATATTTGTCCTTTTGTGACTGGCTTATTTCACTTAACATAATGTCTTCAAGGTTCATCTATTTTGAAGCATTTATTAGAATTTCTTCCTTTTTTAAGGTTGAAAAATACTCCTCTCTACATATATACATTTCGTTTATCCATTCATCCGCTAGTGGACACTTGGATTGTTTTAACCTTTTGACTGTTGTGATTAATGGTGTTGTTAATGTTGAGTATTTGTTTTTATGTTAGTTTTAATGTTAATCTTCCTTATTCTATCATTAGCAGATAAATGTATCTTAAGTTAAAGGTAGCTCGTCCCACATAAGGAGTAATGAAAACAGGAGAGGAGAAAGCTCCAGTAATTTTTCGAATAGATCTTTTTTTTTGACCTTTAGTACTGCATAGGCCACAGCTAACCCTTACCAATAAACTTTATGCACATTACAAGCATTTGAACTACTCAATATATTTATGGTTTTGGAAGGATTAATCTTTCTGTCTTCAAAGAATACCATTTAAGTTATTTGGAGCATTCTTTGTGACTTCCTTTTTTCATCCTCTTATAGTAACATCTTTACCAGCAATGACTGATCGTTTGGAGTCCATAGCAAGACAGAATGGGTAAGTAGTCTTTCTGTAGGCAGAAACGTTTAACTTAGTGTTAACTTTGGGTGGCTTTATTTATGTGTCTTCTATTAATTTTTGTTTTGATTTGTTCCTGCTAGACTGGGCTCTCATCTCAGTGCCAGTGGCACTGAATGTTACATCACGTCAGATATGTTCTATGTGGAAGTGCAGTTAGATCCTGCAGGACAGCTTTGTGATGTAAAAGTGGCTCACCATGGGGAGAATCCTGTGGTATGTGTTGTTGATATTTCACTGGAATCTGTGGGGTTTATGTAGGGACATTAATTTTAAAATTAATTGGTGGGGTTTAAATAGCTTGGGTTTAGGTTTTTTCATGAGCCACTGTAGAGATGATGTGATGGGCTACAAAATCAACAGCTATAGAATGGAATTTAGAAAACATGGATCCCATCTCTGACATCATCCAAAGACTTTGACCAGTGGAAACACCATAGGAAACCTTTTCTTTTCCTTCCTTCCTTCCTTCCTTCCTTCCTTCCTTCCTTCCTTCCTTCCTTCCTTCCTTCCTTCCTTCTTTTCTTTTCTTTTCTTTTATGTCTTTTTTTTTTTTTTTTTTTTTTTTTGAGGCAGAATCTCATTCTGTTGTCCAGGCTGTAGTGCAGTGGCATGATCTCGGCTCAGTGTAATCTCCGCCTCCTGGACTCAAGTGATTCTCCTGCCTCAGCCTCCCAAGTAGCTGGGATTATAGGTGTATGCCACCACGCCTGGCTAATTTTTGTATTTTTAGTAGAGATGGAGTTTCTCTATGTTGGCCAGGCTGTTCTCTAGCTCCTGACCTCAAGTGATCCACCCACCTCAGCCTCTCAAAGTGTTGGGATTATAGGCGTGAGCCACTGCACCCGGCGGGAACCCTTTTCATTTCATATCAACAAACGTGAGCCGCAATTGAACAATAGGTGCTGGGGATACAGAAATAAATGACTCAGGGTTCCTACCCTCAAAGAGATTATAATCAAGAACAGATGATCTGAAAAATTCTGTAATAGAGATGAATGTAAAATGTGTGTAACCAGACAATTTGATATGAATTCCATGTATGGCATTAGAGTTCTTAATGTTTTAAACAAGCTACTGAAAGTTGATTCCTTTAAAAACTATTTCATATGCTTTGACTTTAAATTTCTCACCCTAATCCTATGGTTCACCAAGTAGGAAGAAGGTGCTTTTTAATATTTTAATATGAGGACTATCTGTAGTTTTAACGGTTTTGCTGTAAAACATGTGCTATAGAAAGAGAAAGACTTTTGATATCTTCAAAGTTGCTAAAGTAGTTTTAATGTTTTAACATAATTTCTTTGATTTCAGAGCTGTCCGGAGCTTGTACAGCAGCTAAGGTGAGCAAATAAGATTTATATTCCTTGATATTGACAGACAGTGCTGTTCTTTACAGCTAGGTTTTAAGACTGGTCAGAAGTTATTCTCCTCAGGAACAAGTTTATTTTCTTGGGCAAAGACTTTTAAGGTCTGTACTTAATCACGTCCTGAATTGACATAGCATAGCTTTTCACCCTACTCTATCCCAGGGCTTTTTTTTTTTTTTTTTTTTTGAGATGGAGTCTTGCTCTATCGCCCAGGGTGGAGTGCAGTAGCACGATCTCAGCTCACTGCAACCTCTGCCTCCTAGGTTCAAGCAATTTTCCTGCCTCAGCCTCCTAAGTGGCTGGGACTGCATATGTGTGCCACCACGCCTGGCTAATTTTTGTATTTTTAATAGAGACAAGGTGGCTGGGTGCGGTGGCTCACACCTGTAATCCCAGCACTTTGGAAGGCTGAGGCGGGTGGATCCACGGGGTCAGGAGTTCAAGACCAGCCTGGCCAAGATGGTGAAACCCCATCCCTATTAAAAATATAAAATTTAGGATCACACCTGTAATCCCAGCACTTTGGGAGGCTGAGGCGGGTGGATCATGAGGTCAGGAGATCGAGATCATCCTGGCTAACACGGTGAAACCCCATCTCTACTAAAAAAAAAAAAATTAGCTGGGTGTGGTGGTGGGCATCTGTGGTCCCAGCTACTCGGGAGGCTGAGGCAGGAGAGTGGCGTGAACCCGGGAGGCAGAGCTTGCAGTGAGCCGAGATCTCACCACTGCACTCCAACCTGGGTGACAGAGCAAGACGCTGTCTCAAAAAAAAAAAAAAAAAATTAGCTGGGCGTGGTGGCCAGTACCTGTAATCCCAGCTACCCATGAGGCTGAGGCAGAAAATTGCTTGAACCTGGGAGGCGGAGGTTGCAGTGAGCTGAGATCGTGCCACTGCACTCCAGCCTGGGTGACAGAGCAAGACTCCATCTTAAAAAAAAAAAAAAATAATAAGGGCCGGGCGCAGTGGCTCACACCTGTAATCGCAGCACTTTGGGAGGCCAAGGCGGGCAAATCTAAGAGGTCAGGAGATCGAGACCATCCTGGCTAACACGGTGAAACCCCATCTCTACTAAAAATACAAAAAATTAGCCAGGCGTGGTGGTGGGCGCCTGTAGTCCCAGCTACTCAGGAGGCTGAGGCAGGAGAATGGCGTGAACCCAGGAGGCGGAGCTTTCAGTGAGCCGAGATCACGCCACTGCTTTCTAGCCCAGGCACAGAGCAAGACTGTCTCAAAAAAAACAACAACAACAAAAATAGAGACGAGGTTTTGCCATGTTGGCCAGGCTGATCTCGAACTCCTGACCTCACGTCTCCCAAAGTGCTGGGATTAGAGTTGTGAGCCATCATGCTGGGCCCTTTTCTTTTGTTTTTTTGAGACGGAGTTTTGTTCTTATTACCCGGGCTGGAGTATAATGGTGCAGTCTTGGCTCACTGAGCACCTGGCCCCTTTTCTATTTTTTTTTCTTTTTTTTTTTTTTTTTTTTTTTGAGATGGAGTCTCGCTCTGTCACCCAGGCTGGAGTGCAGTGGCCGGATCTCAGCTCACTGCAAGCTCTGCCTCCCGGGTTCACACCATTCTCCTGCCTCAGCCTCCCGAGTAGCTGGGACTACAGGCGCCCGCCACCTCACCTGGCTAGTTTTTTGTATTTTTAGTAGAGACGGGATTTCACCATGTTAGCCAGGATGGTCTTGATCTCCTGACATTGTGATCTGCCCGTCTCGGCCTCCCAAAGTGCTGGGATTACAGGCTTGAGCCACTGCGCCCGGCCCCCTTTTCTATTTTTTAAATTTTTTTTTTTTTTTTGTTTTTTGGTGAGATGGAGATTTACTCTTGTTGCCCAGGCTGGAGTGCAGTGGTGCGATCTCGGCTCACCACATCCTCCACCTCCGAGGTTCAAGCGATTCTCCTGCCTCAGCCTCCCGAGTATCTGGGATTACAGGCATGTGCCACCACGCCTGGCTAATTTTGTATTTTTAGTAGAGATGGGGTTTCACCATTTTGCCCAGGCTGATCTCTAACTCCTGACCTCAGATGATCTGCCCGCCTCAGCCTCCCAAAGTGCTGGGATTACAGGTGTGAGCCACTGTGCCAGGCCTATTTTTTTTTTTTTTTTTTTTGAGACAGAGTCTCGCTCTGTCACCCAGGATGGAGTGCAGTGGCGTGGTCTCGACTCACTGCAAGCTCCACCTCCCGGATTCATGCTATTTTCCTGCCTCAGCCTCCCAAGTAGCTGGGACTATAGGCGCCCACCACCACGCCTGGCTAACTTTTTCTATTTTTTTTTTTTTTTTTTTTTTTGAGACAGAGTCTCGCTCTGTCGCCCAGGCTGGAGTGCAGTGGCCGGATCTCAGCTCACTGCAAGCTCCGCCTCCCGGGTTCACGCCACCATTCTCCTGCCTCAGCCTCCCGAGTAGCTGGGACTACAGGCGCCCGCCACCTCGCCCGGCTAGTTTTTTTTTGTATTTTTTAGTAGAGACGGGGTTTCACCGTGTTAACCAGGATGGTCTCGAGCTCCTGACCTCGTGATCCGCCCGTCTCGGCCTCCCAAAGTGCTGGGATTACAGGCTTGAGCCACCGCGCCCGGCCAACTTTTTCTATTTTTAGTAGAGATGGGGTTTCACTTGTGTTAGCCAGGATGGTCTGATCTCCTGACCTCGTGATCTGCCGACCTCGGCCTCCCAAAGTGCTGGGATTATAGGCGTGAACCACTGCGCCTGGCCCCTATTTTTTTAATTTTTAATTTTTTTTTCTTATTTTGCCTCAGTTTCCCAACAGAAAGATATCCCAGGGTCTCTTAAACTTGGTACTAATGACAATTTGGATTGGAAATTCTTTGCTCCTGGGCGGCCTGGTTTATTCTGTTATGTTTAATAGCATCCCTTGCCTCTTCATTAGTTGCCGGTAGTTATCTCCTTAGTTGTCACAACCATGTCCCCTGGGGTGCAAAATCACCCCTGGTTGGAATTGCCGATCTAGGTTTAGGAATTCCATATAGCTGGGGGTGGTGGCTCATGCCTATAATCCCAACAATTTGGGAGGTTGAACTGGGCAGATCACTTGAGGCCAGGAGTTCAAGACCATCCTAGCCAGCCTGGCGAAACTCTGTCTCTACAAAACATACAAAAATTAGCGGAGTGTGAAGCTGGGCGTGGTGGCTCATGCCTGTAATCCCAGCACTTTGGGAGGCTAAGGCAGGCGGATCCCAGCCTGACCAACATGGAGAAACTCCGTCCCTAAAAATACTAAATTAGCCGTGTGTGGTGGTGCATGCTTGTAATCCCAGCTACTTGGGAGGCTGAGGCAGGAGAATCGCTTGAACCTGGGAGGCAGAAGTTGTGGTGAGCCAAGATCATGCCATTACAGTCCAGCCTGGGCAATAAGAGCAAAACTGTCTCAAAAAAGAAAAAAAAAAAAGTTAGCTGAGCGTAGTGGCTCACATATGTAATCCCAGCTACTTGGGAGGCTGAGGTACAAAATGGCTTGAGCCTGGGAGGTGGAGATTGCAGTGAGCTGGGATCACATCACTGCACTCCAGCCTGGGTGATGGAGCGAGACTGTCTCAAAAAAAAAAGAATTGTGTGTGGAACAAAATAAATAGTAAGTAATCATTGAATCAGAGAAGGCTTGATAATTGAGTATAATACCATGAGAATAACTTTTTTGCTTTGATTTTGGGAAAAATTGTTTCATTTAGAAGGTATACTTGTGTTACAGGAAAAGTGCTAGGCTTGAAAACAGTCACTTTTAGCACATGGTGGATTTTTTCACTTTTCTTTTGAGTGGAAATATCTGTACTTAAATTTAAACTCAGAATTAAGACTTTTGGGGAATTTAAGGAAGTTATTACATACCCTTTGTTTTGAGCATAGCGGAGTTCTCAGGTACCACATGAGGATGTCTTAGAGTGTTCACATTGAGAAAATAAGGTGTGTGTGTGTGTGTGTAAAAGTGTTTTTTTTTTTCTTTTCTTTTTTTTTTGTTTTTGAGACGGAGTCTCGCTCTGTCGTCCAGGCTGGAGTGCAGTGGCGCGATCTCTGCTCACTGCAAGCTCCGCCTCCCGGGTTCACGCCATTCTCCTGCTTCAGCCTCCCGAGTAGCTGGGACTTCAGGTGCCTGCCACACGCCCGGCTAATTTTTTGTATTTTTAGTAGAGATGGGATTTCATCATGTTAGCCAGGATGGTCTCGATCTCCTGACCTCGTGATCCACCCGCCTCTGCATCCCAAAGTGCTGGGATTACAGGCGTGAGCCACTGCGCCTGGCCTTTTTTTCTTTTTTTTTTTTTTTGAGATGGTATCTCACTCTGTTGCCCAGTGCAGTGGCACGATCTTGGCTCACTGCAGCGTCCACCTCCCGGGTTCAAGCGATTTTCCTGCTTTAGCCTCCTGAGTAGCTGGGATTACAGGTACCTGCCATTATGCCTGGCTAATTTTTGTATTATCCGGGTGTGGTGAAACCTTCTCTCTACTAAAAATACAAAAAATTAGCTCAGTGTGGTGGTGCTCGTCTGTAATTCCAGCTACACAGGAGGTTGAGGCTGGAGAATCTCAGGAACTTAGGAGGGAGAAGTTGCAGTGAGCTGAGATCGTGCCATGCCATCACACTCCAGCCTGGTGGACAGAGTGATACTCTGTCTCAAAAAAGAAAAAAAAAAAAAAGAAACAATGTTGACTTTTACCTGATATTTAGTCATTTAGTATAGATGGTAATATTAAGGTAAAGAATATATTTTGCTGCTACTCTTGTTTCTTTTTACTCTCTTAATAGCACTGTGGACTGTAAGTGCTCAGTAAATGCTCACAGAATGTCTGCTCAAGTGTCTGACCTTGTCATGGCAGTTTAGCTTTCTAGAGAGCTTTTTTTTTCAAGTTTGAAAAAAGATATCAAGAGTTAGAATTCTGGAGATGTATTGGATTCCTAAACCTATCCACAAAAACCCATTTGGCTGAGAATCAAAGCATGAATATTTGGTCCTAGAAAGCCAGAGGTCATGGTAGTAGTTTATTTTTTCTGGGGTAGATCTGGTCATAGCAATATTTTCTAATGGGTAGTTTGCCTCCAGGGTACCCACTACCTTTTCTCTGGGTCTCCATCTCTGTCCTAGTATTTATTTTCCCTCTCATCTTTGCTCTCATGTTGCTGTATACCCACAAGTGTTATGTCTTCCCAATTTATTTTCGTTCTTTTTTTTTTTTTTGAGACAGTCTTGCTCTGTCCCCCAGGCTGGAGTGCAGTGGCGTGATCTTGGCTCACTACAAGCTCCACCTCCCGGGTTCACGCCATTCTCCTGTCTCAGCCTCCTGAGTAGTAGCTGGGACTACAGGTGCCCGCCATCACACCCGGCTAATTTTTAAAAATATTTTTAGTAGAGATGGGGTTTCACCATGTTAGCCAGGATGGTCTCGATGTTCTGACCTCGTGATCCACCCGCCTCGGCCTCCCAAAGTGCCGGGATTACAGGCATAAGCCCCTGTGCCCGGCCCTTCCTAATTTATTTTCTTCTCATTATCTCTGCAATCAAAAGTTTCATTTCTGTTGACATCCAAATTCAATTACATATTTGGAGGAAAGGAGCTGGGTGTGGTGGTGCACACCTGTAGTCCCAGCCACATGAGAGGTTGAAGTGAGAGCATTGCTTAAGTCCTGGAATTAGAGTCTGGCCTGGGCAACATAGGGAAACCCCATCTCTACAAAAACATTAATAAAAAGGGAAAAGAGCCGGGCGCGGTGGCTCATGCCTGTAATCCCAGCACTTTGGGAGGCCGAGGCGGGTGGATCATGAGGTCAGGAGATCAAGACCATCCTGGCTAACACGGTGAAACCCCGTCTCTACTAAAAATACAAAAAATTAGCCAGGCGTGGTGGTGCGTGCCTGTAGTCCCAGCTACTTGGGAGGCTGAGGCAGGAGAGTGGCGTGAACCCAGGAGGCAGAGCTTGCAGTGAGCCGAGATGGTGCCACTGCACTCCAACCTGGGCAACAAATTGAGACTCTCTCAAAAAAAAAAGAAAGGAAAGTTGTTAATAATTGATTTAAATCAGGTTTCATTACTTGGGATCTAATAAAACTACCTGGTAGAGAGGTTTTGACCACCTTCCTTTTAACTTTCACACTGTTTATTGGTACCTTCTCCAGCAAAAATGGAGCAGAGAGACAAAGGAAAATATTTTCTTTTCTTTTGCTACTTTTCGTTGATGCTAGAAAACTTTTGAGGAAAACAGTTAAAGCTGATTGTTAAAATCAGTTTTATATAGCTGTGATTTTTGGCACTTTGTTGTAAGATGGAGTAGTAATTTTATGTTGTATTTTCCTCTCTTTCCCCTCTCCCGTGAACTCCTTATAGGGAAAAAAATTTTGATGAATTTTCTAAGCACCTTAAGGGCCTTGTTAATCTGTATAACCTTCCAGGGGACAAGTAAGTATTTTTAATATTTTTGCTTTTGTTTGGAAAAATCAGTATAAATCTATAAGCCACCTTATGCCTAGAAATTTGCCAACTCTTCTACTATTTGTCACTCCTAGTTTCTACTTACACTGTAATCTGTAGCTCAGCTTCCAACGTTAGGCCTTTCAAAGATATCTTCAATAGGCAGTGCCTGCATTAATTGATCATAATGCTGGAAGACAGAATATTATCTTTGAGATGTCCAACATTCCAATTTCCAGGCTGAAAGGAATTAGTTGTTGTGGAACTGGCTTTAATTCTACTTTTAACCTACCTGGGATTCTATTAACCTATTTGAGTTTTAAAAACAGAGATGAAAATAAGCTTTGAAGTGCTAAAAATAGGCTTTAATAGTAGTGAAGCCAGTCAAAGTGGCCCATGCCTCTAATCCCAGCACACTGGGAGGCCAAGACAGCAAGATTTCTTGAGCTCAGAGATCAATACCAGCCTTGGCAACATAGTGAGACCCTGTCTCTAGCAGAAAGACAACAACAACAGCTTAGATGGGTGGTGGTGAGTGCCTGTAGTCCCAGCTACTTGGGAGGCTAAGGTGGGACGATCACTTCAAATTAGTAGTTTGAGGGTGCAGTGAGCAGTGATTGTGCCACTGTGCTCCAGCCCAGTCGACAGTGAGATGCTGTCTCAAAAAAAAATTATGTAGTGACAAAAATAATTTTATTTTAAAAATTAATGTTTTAGGCTGGGCACAGTGGCTTACGCTTTTAATCCTGGCACTTTGGGAGGCTGAGGTGGGTGGACCACCTGAGGTCAGGTCAAGAATTAATGTTTTAATTTTTTTTTTTTTTAATACGGAGCGTCGCTCTGTCACCCAGGCTGGAGTGCAGTGGCACAACCTCAGCTCACTGCAGCCTCCGCCTCCTGGGTTCAAGCAGTTCTCCTGCCTCCTCCTTCTGAGTAGCTGGGATTACAGGTATGCACCATTACACCCGGCTAATTTTTTTTTTTTTTTGAGACGGAATCTTGCTTTGTCGCCCAGGCTGCAGTGCAGTGGTGCTATCTCGGCTCACTGCAACCGCAGCCTCCTGGGTTCAAGTGATTCTCCTGTCTCAGCCTCCTGAGTAGCTGGGATTAAAGGCGCCGGCCACCGCACCTGGCTAAGTTTTGCATTTTTAGTAGAGGCAGGTTGTTTCACCATTTTGGCCAGGCTGGTCTCGCACTTCTGACACCTTGATCCACCCGCCGTGGCCTCTCAGAGTGCTGGGATTACAGGGGTGAGTCACTGCGCCCGGCCACCTGGCTAATTTTTTAGTTTTAGTAGAGAAGGGGTTTTACCATGTTGGTCAGGCTGGTCTCAAACTCCTGACCTCATGTGATCCACCTGCCTCGGCCTCCCAAAGTGCTGGGATTACAGGCATGAGCCACCGCACCTGGGCAGTTTTTTTTTTGTTTTTTGAGTTTTTTTTTTTGAGATGAAGTCTTGCTCTGCCACCAGGCTGGAGTGCAATGGCACAATCTTGGCTCACTGCAACCTCCGCCTCCCGGGTTCAAGCAATTCTGCCTCAGCCTCCCAAGTAGCTGGGACTATAGATGCATGCTGCCACGCCTGGCTAATTTTTTTTTTTTTTTTTTTGTATTTTATTAGAGACGGGGTTTCACCGTGTTGCCCAGGCTGGTCTCAAACTCCTGAGCTCAGGCAATCTGCTCACCTCGGCTTCCCACATTGCTAGGATTATAGGCGTGAGCCACGCCCTATTAGCCACACTCGGCTACTTTTTGTATTTTTAGTAGAGACGGAGTTTTGCCATGTTGGCTAGGCTGGTCTCAAACTCCTGACCTTGGGTGATCTGCCCGCCTCAGCCTCCCAAAGTGCTAGGATTACAGGCGTGAGCCACTTCGCCCAGTCATAATTTTCAACTATTAACTCATGTTCTTCTCATCTACTCTCCAGCAAACTGAAGACTAAAATGTACTTGGCTCTCCAATCCTTAGAACAAGATCTTTCTAAAATGGCAATTATGTACTGGTAAGACTTGTAAAACCTTAATTCTACATGATCCCTTGAGTTTTTCTCCAAGGAGATTAGGGTCCTATTTTATACATCTCTATTAAGCTTGTATGATATATGTCCTTTCTCTTCCGAAATGATGATTGTATTTGAACTTCTGAGCATCAGTATCATTAAGTTGTTGGTTACCATAGGTTTTGTCTAAAGACTCATCAGACTCCATGGAGTCCCATCTGAGAAATAATAGTCTAAGTGTAATTTTTGTTCACCATACTACATACTGGTGTGTACTTGGAAATAATCCCTTTACTTTGGAGGTTAAATACACTTGCTATATGCTCAATTACAAGACAGAACCATTATGATAGTATTATAAGACTTTGGGCTGGGCGTGGTGGCTCACGCCTGTAATCCCAGCACTTTGGGAGGCCGAGGCGGGCGGATTACCTGAGGTCACGAATTCGAGACCAGTTTGTCCAACATGGTGAAACCCCGTCTCTACTAAAAATACAAAAAATTAGCCGGGCGTGGTGGCGGGCGCCTGTAATCCCAGCTACTTGGGAGGCTGAGGCAGGAGAATCACTTGAACCTGGGAAGTGGAGGTTGCAGTGAGCTCAGATTGTGCCACTGCACTCCAACCTGGGCAACAAGAGCGAAACTCCGTCTCAAAAAAAAAAAAAAAAAGACTTTGGAGAGGTGAACTCCATATCACAGTGTGTACCAAGACCATCAGGCATTAAATATAAGCAAACATAGATCACTTGTCTTACAGGAAAGCAACTAATGCTGGTCCCTTGGATAAGATTCTTCATGGAAGTGTTGGCTATCTCACACCAAGAAGTGGGGGTATGTGATCCTATTTTGCTTGTTTAGAAACATGTGTAATTTAAGTTGAGGTTCATTACTTTTCATTTCACCTTTTGTTTGTTTGTTTGTTTATTTTATTTTTTTGAGACAGAGTCTCACTTTGTCGCCCAGGCTGGAATGCAGTGCCATGATCTCAGCTTACTGCTCCCTCCACCTCCTAGGCTCAAGTGAATCTCATGCCTCAGCCTCCTGAGTAGCTGGGATTACAGGTGTGCACCGCAATAGCCAGCTAATTTATTCTATTGTTGGTAGAGACAGGGTTTCACTGTCTTGGCCAGGCTGGTCCTGAACTCCTCACCTCAACTGATCGACCTACCTTGGTCTCCCAAAGTGCTGGGATTACAGGCATGAGCCACTGCATCTAGCCCATTTATTTATTTTTTATTTTGTTTATTTTTCTTTTCTTTTTTTTTTTTTGAGGTGGAGTCTTGCTCTGTCGCCCAGGCTGGAGTGCAGTGACCGGATCTCGGCTCACTGCAAGCTCCGCCTCCGGGGTTTACACCATTCTCCTGCCTCAGCCTCCCAAGTAGCTGGGACTACAGGCGCCTGCCACCTCGCCCGGCTAGTTTTTTTTTTTTTGTATTTTTTTAGTAGGGACGGGGTTTCACCGTGTTAGCCAGAATGGTCTTGATCTCCTGACCTTGTGATCCGCCCGTCTCGGCCTCCCAAAGTGCTGGGGTTACAGGCTTGAGCCACCGCGTCTGGCCTGTTTATTTTTCTTGAGACAGGCTCTCACCAGGCTGGAGTGCAGTGGCAGAATTTTGGCTCACTGCAACCTCTGCCTCCCGGGTTCAAGCGATTCTTGTGCCTCAGCCTCCCGAGTAGCTGGGATTACAGGCATGTGCCACCACACTCAACTAATTTTTGTATTTTTAGTAGAGATGGGGTTTCACCATTTTGGCCAGGCTGGTCTCAAATTCCTGACCTCAAATGATCCTCCCTCATCGGCTGCCCAAAGTGCTGGGATTACAAACAGGTATTAGCCACTGCACTAGTCCTATTTATGTATTTCTGAGACAGGGTCTTGCTCTGTTGCCCAGGCTGGAGTACAGTCGTGCAATCATGACTCACTCCAGCCTCAACCTCCTGGGCCCAAACAATCCTCCCAACTCAGTTTCCTGAGTAGCTGGGACTACAGGTGCAGGATACCATGCCTGGCTAATTTTTATTGTTTTATGGAAACATGGTGTTACTAAGTTGGCTAGGCTGGTCCTGAACTGGGATCAAGTGATCTTCCTGCCACTGCATTGCAAAGGGTTGGGATTATAGGCGCCTGGCCTCATGTTGGGTTTATAAACATATAAAGCAGAGGGAGAAAATTAAGATATTTGTGTATTTCGTGATGATTTCTTTCTTTTTTTTTTTTTTTTTTGAGGCAGAGTCTCACTCTGTCTCCTAGGCTGGAGTACAGTGGTGCGATCTTGGCTCATTGCAACCTCTGCATCCCGGGTTCCAGCAATTCTCCTGCCTCAGCCTCCCATGTAGCTGGGATTACAGGCACGTGCCACTATGCCTGGCTAATTTTTGTATTTGTACCAGAGACGGGGTTTCACTGTGTTGGCCAGGCTGGTCTCAAACTCCAGACCCTAGGTGAGCTGCCTGCCTTGGCCTCCCAAAGTGATGGGATTATAGGCATGAGCCACTGCGCCTGACCTTTTCGTGATGATTTCTAAGCTGTCAATACCTATCCTTCCCATTTTTGTTTGTTTGTTTTGTTTTTGAGACAGAGCCTTTCTCTGTCCCTCTGACTGAAGTACAATGGCAGGAACATAGCTCACTTCAGCCCTTAACTCTTGGGCTTAAGTGATCTTCCCACCTTAGCCCCGAGTAGCTGGGACTTCAGTCAAGTGCCACCATGCCACTTTAACAATTTTTTTAGAGATGGGGGTCTCACTATGTTGTCTAGGCTAGAGTGCAGTGGTGCAGTCATAACTCACTCTAGACTTGAACTCCTGGCTTCAAGTGATCCTCTGGCCTCAGCCTCCCAAAGTGTTGGGATTATAAGTGTGAGCCAGTTCACCTGGACTTTTTTTTTTTTTTAAATCAATTGTGTGAAATAAATTGTTAGTCCCAGAATCCATACTTAATCTTCTGTCATATGTCTTTTTTTTTTTTTTTGAGATGGAGTCTTGCTCTGTCGCCCAGGCTGGAGTGCAGTAGCTTGATCTTAGCTCACTCCAACCTCTACCTCCCGGGTTCAAGCAATTCTTCTGTTGCAGCCTCCCAAGTAGCTGGTACTACAGGCGTGTGCCACCATGCCTGGCTAGTTTTTTGTGTTTTTAGTAGATATGCGGTTTCACCATGCTGGCCGGGCTGGTCTTGATCTCCTGACCTCGTGATCTGCCCACCTTGGCCTCCCAAAGTGCTGGCATTATAGGCGTGTGCCACCCCACCTGGGCGCCTGTCATAGTTCTTTGTTTTTTATTTGTATTTTTTCAGACAGGGTCTTGCTTTGCCTTCCAGGCTGGAGTGCAGTGGCACGATCACGGCTCATTGTATCCTTGACCTCCCACCTTATCTTCCTGAGTAGCTAGGACTACAGGCACTCACCAGCAGGCCAGGCTAATTATTATTATTATTATTGTTATTTTTGAGATGGAGTGTCACTCTGTTGCCAAGGCTGGAGTGCAGTGGCGCGATCTCAGCTCACTGTAACCTCCGCCTCCTGGGTTCAAGCGATTCTCCTGCCTCAGCCTCTCATGTAGCTGGGACTGCAGGCGCATGCCACCATGCCCAGCTAATTTTTTGTATTTTTAGTCAAGACGGGGTTTCACCATGTTAGTCAGGATGGTCTTGATGTCCTGACCTTGTGATCAACCTGCCTTAGCCTCCCAAAGTTGTGGGATTACAGGCATGAGCCACCGCGCCTGGCCAATGTTTTGTATTTTTAGTAGAGACAGGGTTTCACCATGTTGGCCACGCTGGTCTTGAACTTCTTACCTCAGGTGATTCACCTGCCTCACCTCCCAAAGTGCTAGGATTACAGGCATTAGCCATTGTGCCCAGCCTATTATTATTACTTTTAGAGATGGAGTCTCACTGTGTTGCCCATGCTGGTCTCAAACTCCTGGACTCAAGTGATCCTTTTGCCGCAGCCTCCCAAAGTGCCAGGATTACAGGTGTGAGCCACCATGCCTGCCATATTTCATAAGCTGTTTTGGAGCTTGACTCTTCATATATGTTAAACTACTTTCTTGAATATAGGTTTATATAATAAATGTTTATGTTTTTCTGTGTTTGTAATTTACCTGATAAAGATACAGTTATGAGTTTTCTTTTTCATAGGTCATTTAATGAACCTCAAGTACTATGTCTCTCCTTCTGACCTGCTGGATGACAAGACTGCATCTCCCATCATTTTGCATGAGAATAATGGTAAGACTTTAATTTTAAAGGAATTAAAGATTTTGTTCAGTGCCCAGGTTGCCTTTGATTTCTGGTTTGCTATTCTCTAATGAGTTTGCTGACCTTACCATTTGCACCTTATACACACAACACCTCACACACATATGTATACATCGGTTCACAAGTACATACACACATAGGTATATACACAATACAAATATACACACATACATAGTAGAAGCTTAGTAAGTACTTTTGGGCTGGGCACAGTGGCTCACGCCTGTAATCCCAGCACTTTGGGAGGCTGAGGTGGGCAGATCACGAGGTCAGAAGTTCGAGACCAATCTGACCAACATGGTGAAACCCTGTCTCTAATAAAAATACAAAAATTGCTTGGGCATGGTGGCGCGTGCCTGTAATCCCAACTACTCAGGAGGGTAAGGCAGGAGAATCACTTGAACCCGGGAGGCGGAGGTTGCAGTGAGCCAAGATCGTGCCACTGCACTCTAGTCTGGGTGACAGAGTGAGCCTCCATCTCAAAAAAAGGAAGTATTTTGAATAAATAAGTAAATGAGTGAGTCATAAGAAGAGATATCAACCATCTGACCTGAGATAATCAGCTTACTTACTGTTTTAAAAGTAAAGAAGGATGGGCATGGTGGTTTATGCCTGTAGTTCTAGCTACTTGGGAGGTTTGGGCAGGAGGATTGCTTGAGCCCAGGAGTTTGAGACTGTAGCATACCATGATCGTGCCTGTAAACAGTCATGGTACTCCAGTCTGGGCAATGTAGTGAGTTACTGATCAAAAAAAAAAAAGTGAAGTTAGTTTTCTAAATTAAAGAACTATAGTAATGGACGTTATTTTTTGTTTGCCCTTAATACAAGAAAAGATAAAGAGAAATAGACTGCCGGGCATGGTGGCTCACGCCTGTAATCCCACCACTTTGGGAGGCTGAGGTGGGCGAATCACCTGAGGTTAGGAGTTTGAGACCAGCCTAACCAACATGGAGAAACCCTGTCTCTACTAAAAATACAAAATTAGCCAGGTGTGGTGGTGCATGCCTGTAATCCCAGCTACTCAGGAAGCTGAGGCAGGAGTATTGCTTGAACCCAGAAGGCGGAGGTTGCAATGAGCCGAGATTGCACCATTGCACTCCAGCCTGGGCAACAAGAGCAAAACTCCATCTCAAACAGAAAAAAAAAGTGAAATGGACTAATACCTCCTTAGGTCCCTTTGTAGCTTCCCTCATTGACTCCATCCCTTTATTGTTCGTTTCTTTGTTTATTTATTTATTTAAGATGGAGTCTCACTCTGTCACCCAGGCTGGAGTGCAGTGGTGTGATCTCAGCTCACTGCAACCTACATCTCCTGTGTTCAAGCGATTCTCCTGCCTCAGCCTCCCAAGTAGCTGAGACTACAGGCGTGCACCACCATACCCAGCTAATTCTTGTATTTTTAGTAGAGATGGGGTTTTACTATGTTGACCAAGCTGGTCTTGAACTCCTTACCTGAAGTGATCCACCTGTCTTGGCCTCCCAAAGTGCTAGGATTACAGGCGTGAGCCTCGGTGTCAGGCTCCTTTATTGTTATTATAATTTGGCATGGGGAACAGGGTAGGTCTCACTGTGTTGCCCAGGCTGGAGTACAGTGATTTGATCACAGCTCACTGCAGCCCCCGAAGCCCTGGGCTCAAGCCATCCTCCTGCGTTGGCCTCCCAGAGTGCTAGGATTACAGGTGTGAGCCAGTGCACCAGCCTGTCCTTTTATTATGATCCTACTTAAATGCATTCTGAGGAAAAAATAAGTAAATATTGATACTGAGCCCTTCAAAAATGATGTTTTTGGACTGCATTGTTTTTGTGTTTTATTTACTGACAAAAATAATTATTGGTTGGTTAGAAAGGTAACTTCCAGGATTTCTATTTTTTTTTTTTCCAGACAGAGTCTTACTCTGTCGCCCAGGCTGGAGTGCAGTGGCGTGATTTTGGCTCACTGCAAACTCCGCCCCCTGGGTTCACGTGATTCTCCTGCCTCAGCCTCTTGAGTAGCTGGGATTACAGGCGCCTGTCACTGCACCTGGCTAATTTTTGTGTTTTCAGTAGAGATGCGGTTTCACCATATTCTGCAGGCTGGTCTTGAACCCCTGACCTTGTGATCCATCCGCCTTAGCCTCCCAAAGTGCTGGGATTACAGGCGTGAGCCACCACGCCTGGCCTGATTTCTAAGTTTTATAGGAACTACAGGCTGTCTCAAAAAAAAAGGCCGGGTGCGGTGACTCATGCCTGTAATCCCAGCACTTTGGGAGGCCGAGGTGGGTGAATCACGAGGTCAGCATATCGAGACCATCCTGGCTAATATGGTGAAACCCCGTCTCTACTAAAAATGCAAAAAATTAGCCGGGCATGGTGACAGGCGCTTGTAGTTCCAGCTACTCGGGTGACTGAGGCAGGAGAATGGTGTGAACCCGGGAGGTGGAGCTTGCAGTGAGCCGAGATTGCGCCGCTGCACTCCAGCCTGGGCAATAGAGCGAGACTCCGTCTCAAAAAAATAAAATAAAATAAATAAGGGAATAACAGCATCTGATAAATTATGGCTGACAAATATTGCAAAAATTAACCTTTTAAAACATACTGTGATCCCCGTCATTTGTATTACTTTGAGGAATACCCTTTTTCTTTCCTATCCCCAGTTTCTCGATCTTTGGGCATGAATGCATCAGTGACAATTGAAGGAACATCTGCTATGTACAAACTCCCAATTGCACCATTAATTATGGGGTCACATCCAGTTGACAATAAATGGTAAGTTAAATATAATTTTAGACTAGCAAAGTCAATTTTTCTCAAAGTGCAGCATGGAACAAGTTTTTTTTTTTTTTTTTTTTTTTGAGACGGAGTCTCGCTCTGTCGCCCAGGCTGGAGTGCAGTGGCCGGATCTCAGCTCACTGCAAGCTCCACCCTCCCGGGTTCACGCCATTCTCCTGCCTCAGCCTCCCGAGTAGCTGGGACTACAGACGCCCGCCACCTCGCCCGGCTAGTTTTTTGTATTTTTAGTAGAGACGGGGTTTCACCGTGTTAGCCAGGATGGTCTCGATCTCCTGACCTTGTGATCCGCCCGTCTCCGCCTCCCAAAGTGCTGGGATTACAGGCTTGAGCCACCGCGCCCGGCCTGGAACAAGTTTTAACCTGGCTCTTACCCTACTTGAATTTCTAGAGGTTGGCCTTTTGTTTTATCCATTCATTGATTTCTCTTTTGTTCGATATCTGAGTGTTCCTCTCCAAAGTCTGCTCATAGAACACATTCTCTGCACTGAGAGGGAAAGAAGAGAACTGTGCTAATTCCTCTGGTTTAATGAGTGCCCTCTTTTATCTTATGTTCATTTGAAGTTACATTGGAGTAGTAACTGGAGAACACGCCTCAGGATAAATGTTTAATAAAATACTACAGCATTAACCAATAGCATGTTTGGGAATTTGGGGAAGTTTCACAGAGTGAGCTTTTGAGAGTTTGTACTCATGTGTCTGTGTGATACATACATGTTTAAGAATAGGTGTTTGTGGCCGGGCGCGGTGGCTCAAGCCTGTAATCCCAGCACTTTGGGAGGCCGAGGCGGGTGGATCACAAGGTCAGGAGATCGAGACTATCCTGGCTAACATGGTGAAACCCCGTCTCTACTAAAAATACAAAAAACTAGCCGGGCGCGGTAGCGGGCGCCTGTAGTCCCAGCTACTTGGGAGGCTGAGGCGGGAGAATGGCGTGAACCCGGGGGGCGGAGCTTGCAGTGAGCCGAGATCGTGCCACTGAACTCCAGCCTGGGAGACACAGTGAGACTCCGTCTCAAAAAAAAAAAAAAAAAAGAATAGGTGTTTGTGGCCAGGAGTGGTGGCTCATGCCTGTAATCCCAGCACTTTGGGAGGCGAGGCAGGTGGATTACCTGAGGTCAGGAGTTTGAGACCAGCCTGGCCAACATGGTGAAACCCTGTCTCTACTAACAATACAAAAATTAGCTGGGTGTGTTGGTGGGCACCTGTAATCCCAGCTACTCTCAAGGCTGAGATAGCAGAATCCCTTGAACCCGGGAGGCAGAGGTTGCAGTGAGCCAAGATTGCGCCATTGTACTCTAGCCTGGGCATTAAGAGGGAAACTCCGTCTCAAAAAAAAAAAGGGGGGGTTTGGGTTTTTCATTTTCATATGAAGTCAAAATCCAACCCTTCCACCCTCTTTTTTTTGAAGGACCCCTTCCTTCTCCTCAATCACCAGTGCCAACAGTGTTGATCTTCCTGCCTGTTTCTTCTTGAAATTTCCCCAGCCAATCCCAGTATCTAGAGCATTTGTTCAGAAACTGCAGAGCTGCACAGGTGAGTTTTGAGCATCAGGATCTAGTATTTGTTATAAGTGTGAAAAAGAAACTTCAAAGTCAGGTTATCGTGATGTCTTTCAGTCTTACATGCCTCATTGAAGTATTAACTGGTATAGATGTTATAGTGCTTTGTACTAGTAAATGCTTAGTAAGTAGTCTTTTGGGTGAATGAATGTAGAAATCATGAAGGGGAAACCAAGCTGTTAGTGTTTTCATCTTAACATGATCATTATATTGATTCTTGTTTTTCCAGGAATTCCATTGTTTGAAACTCAACCAACTTACGCACCCCTCTATGAACTGATCACTCAGTTTGAACTATCAAAGGACCCTGACCCCATACCTTTGAATCACAACATGAGATTTTATGCTGTAAGTAAAGCCTTAGGGAGCTAGAATGTTATAGGTTATGTTTGGACCCAAGATCATAATCTTCCTTTATAGCATTATTGAGGTCAGATAAGTTTCTTCAAGACTGCTGGATCATGTCCTATGTCCTTAGTAAGGCAGGAAATTACAGAAATCTCAGAAATGGGCTGGGTGCAGTGGCTCACGCCTGTAATCCCAGCACTTTGGGAGGCCGAGGCAGGTGGATCACGAGGTCAGGAGTTTGAGACCAGCCTGGCCAATGTTGTGAAACCCCGTCTCTAAAACGACAAAATATTAGCCGTGTGTGGTGGCGGGTGCCTGTAATCCCAGCTACTCGGGAGGCTGAGGCAGAAGAATGGCGTGAACCCGGGAGGCAGAGGTTGTAGTAAGACAAGATTGTGCCATTGTGCTACAGCCTGGGTGACAGCAAGACTCCATCTCAAAAATAAAAAAGAAATCTCAGAAATGTACTGAAGTAAAAGGGCATGAGCTTCCATTAGGAAACAACAATGTACGTTTCTTTGTTGAAATTTTGGGTGATTAGCCAGGCGCAGTGGCTCACACCTGTAATCCCGGGAATTTGGGAGGCCAAGGCGGGTGGATCACTAGAGATCAGGAGTTTGAGACCAGCCCGGACAACATGGTGAAACCTCATCTGTACTAAAAATACAAAAATTAGCCAGGTGTGGTGGTGCATGTCTCTAATCCCAGCTACTTGGGAGGCTGAGGCAGGAGAATCGCTTGAACCCGGGAGGCAGAGGTTGCAGTGAGCCGAGACTGCGCCACTGCACTCCAGCCCGGGCAACAAGAGTGAAACTCCATCTCAAAAAAAAGAAAAAGAGGCCGGGCGTGGTGTTTCACACGTCTAATCCCAGCACTTTGGGAGGCCGAGGCGGGTGGATCACGAGGTCAAGAGATCGAGATCATCCTGGCCAACAGGGTGAAACCCCGTCTGTACTAAAAAAAATGCAAAAATTAGCTCGGCGTGGTTGCATGCGCCTGTAGTCCCAGCTACTCAGGAGGCTGAGGCAGGAGAATCGCTTGAACCCGGGAGGCAGAGTTTGCAGTGAGCCAAGATCACGCCACTGGGCTTCAGCCTGGCAACAGAGCGAGACTCTGTCTCAAAAAAATTAAAAAAAAAGAATAAGAAATTGTGGGTGATAGACTCTTTTTTTCTTTTTCTTTTTTTTTTTTTTTTGAGATGGAGTCTTGCTCTGTCACCCAGGCTGAAGTGCAGTGGCGTGATCTCGGCTCACTGCAACCTCTGCCTCCTGAGTTCAAGTGATTCTCCTGCCTCAGCCTCCTGAGTAGCTGGGACTATATGTGTGCTCCACCACGCCCAGCTAATTTTTATATTTTTAGTAGAGATGGGGTTTCACTGTGTTGGGCAGGTTGGTCTTTATCTCTTGACCTTGTGATCCACCCTCCTCAGCCTCCCAAAGTGCTAGGATTACAGGCGCAAGCGACCGCGCCTGTCCTTTTTTTTTTGTGCCCAAGCTGGAGTGCAGTGGTGCAATCTCGGCTCACTGCAGCCTCTGCCTCTCAGGTTCAAGTGATTCTCCTGCCTCAGCCTCCGGCAAAATCCTGTCTCTACAGAAAAAAAAAAACAAAAAAACAAAAATTAGGCAGATGTGGTTGCTCACGCCTGTAGTCTCAGCTACTCGGGAGGCTGAGGGGCTTCATCCTGGGAGGTGGAGATTGCAGCGAGCCAAGGTTGCACCATTGTACTCCATCCTGGGTAATGGGAGTGAAATCCTGTCTCAAAAATAATAATAATAATGGAATGTTCCAAAACCTCATCTGGACTTGAATTTATTTGAATCTTTGACAATAGACTAAAGTAGTAGTTACCAAATTCTGGCTGCATTATTATTATGTAGGTGTTTTATTAAGAATAGAGATTTTGTGGCCGGGCGTGGTGGCTTACACCTGTAATCCCAGCACTGTGGGAGGCCCAGGTGGGTGGATCACGAGGACAGGAGATGGAGACAATCCTGGCTAACACGGTGCAACACCATCCCTATTAAAAATAAAAAAAATTAGCTGAGCGTGGTGGCGGGGGCCTATAGTCCCAGCCACTCGGGAGGCTGAGGCAGGAGAATGGCGTGAACCCAAGAGGCGGAGCTTGCAGTGAGCCGAGATTGTGCCACTGCACCCCAGCCTAGGTGACAGAGGGAGACTCCGTCTCAAAAAAAAAAAAAGAGATTTTGCATTTATGGTTTAGGAACCTCTTTAATACAGATTTCTGAGGGTAGTTTTTATGTTAGCTAGGTTAGGAAACCGCTAGCATAGTGCATTTACTAAAAAGATCTTTTCAGCCTAATGAGTAATTCATTGGCATTTATAATATCAGCTGATGAAAACATTCACTGTGGAGACTTTTCTGCACTTTTTTGAGTAGGTTTTTTCAGGGTACTTTGTGGTTGGAATACAATAGGTAACTAAATAGCACTCGTTAACTATTCTTTTTGCCCAGGCTCTTCCTGGTCAGCAGCACTGCTATTTCCTCAACAAGGATGCTCCTCTTCCAGATGGCCGAAGTCTACAGGGAACCCTTGTTAGCAAAATCACCTTTCAGCACCCTGGCCGAGTTCCTCTTATCCTAAATCTGATCAGACACCAAGTGGCCTATAACACCCTCATTGGAAGCTGTGTCAAAAGAACTATTCTGAAAGAAGGTACTGCCTTTCCTTTGATATGCTTACAGGAAGATGGAAACTTACTTTTCTAGTGGTTTTTTAATTGGTGGCCCATCAGAATCACCTGTGGAACTTAAAAGTGGTTTATTTTTATTTTTATTTTTTATTTTGGCATAAAAATCAAGCAAATTAGCTGCACGTTGTGGTTCACAACTGTAGTCCCAGCTACTTGGGAGGCTGAGGCAGGAGAATTGCTTGAACCCGGGAGGCTGAGGTTGCAGGGAGCTTCGATCATGCCATTGCACTCTATCCTGGGTGACAGAGTGAGACTCTGTCTCAAAAAGAAAAAAAAAAAAAAAAAAAAAAATCAAACCTGTGGAGCTTTTAACACTACAGATTATGGCCAGGTGTGGTGGCTCACACCTGTAATCCCAGCACTTTGGGAGGCCAAGGTGGGCAAATCAATTGAGCCCATGATTTGAAATCAGTTTGAGGAACACGGCAAAACCCCGTCGCTAGTAAAACGTAGCCAGTTGTGTGCGCCTGTGGTCCTAGCTACTTGGGATCCTGAGGCAGGATTGTCGCTTGAGCCTGGGAGGCAGAGGTTGCAGTGAGCTCAGATTGCACCACTGCACTCCAGTCTGGGTAAAACAGTAAGACCCTGTATCAAAAACGGAACACCAGGCCGGGTGCAGTGGTTTGTGCCTATAATCCCAGCACATTGGGAGGCTGAGGTGGGCAGGTCATGAGGGCAAGAGATCAAGACCATCCTGCCCAACATAGTGAAACCCCGTCTCTACTAAAAATACAAAAATTAGCTGGGTGTGGTGGTGCACACCTGTAGTCCCAGCTACTTGGGAGTCTGAGGCAGGAGAATCACTTGAACCCAGGAGGCGGAGGTTGCAGTGAGCCGAGACTGCATTACTGCACTTGAGCCTGGGTGACAGAGTGAGTCTCTTTCTCAAAAAAAAAAAAAAAAAAAAATCACAGATGCTTTGTTTCCACATGCAGATGAACTGATAATCTCAGTGGGAAGAGATAGGAATCTGAACTCCACAAATCATTTTGATGGAACCAGTCTGTAGATTAGCATTTGGAGACCACTGCTTTTTGCAATGTTCTTAACTCTTTTTCTGAACATAGTAATATAACTGGATATTTTAGGGCCTGTACCTTATAGCAGATATACATGAGGTGGAACTTGGAATGGTGTAGTGAGAGAGGCTTTTTTTGGGATAGGGTCTCACTCTCTTGCCGAGGCTGAACCGCCGTGGAATGACCACAGCTTACTGATGCCTCTACCTCCTTGGCTCAAGCGATCCTCCTGCCTTAGCCTCCCGAGTAGGTGGGGCTATAGGCATGTACCACCAAGCCTGACTAATTTTTTTCTGTAGAGACTGTGTCTCTCTCTGTTACCCACGTTTGTCTCTAACTCCTAGGCTCAAGCGATCCTCTCGACTTGGCCTCCCAAGGTGCTGGGATAATAGGTGTAAGCCACTGTGCTTGGCCAGTTTTAGGTTAAATTTTAGGTTGTTAGGAGAGTGCTTCCCAGGTTTAGTCCTGAGTATATTTTCTCTCCCCATTGTTTGGAGAACTTAATCTTACAGCTTTAAGGTTTAGACCTTTTTTCTTTCAGGATTCTGGAATGCTGATTCATGATTTTCTTTTTTTCTTTTATTATTATTTTTTGAGGTGGGGTCTCACTCTGTTGCCCGGGCTAGAGTACAATGGCGCGATCTTGGCCCACTGCAACCTCCGCCTCCTGGGTTAAAGCGATTCTGCTGCCTCAGCCTCTGGCTACTTTAAAAAACTTTTTTTTAGTAGAGACGGGGTTTCACCATCATGGCCAGGCTGATCTCGAACTCCTGACCTCGTGATCCACCCGCCTTGGCCTCTCAGAGTGCTGGGATTACAAGCGTGAGCCACGGCACCTGGCCTAAATCCTGATGATTTTCAAACATGGCTGTTGGAAGCCTTGCTGTAAATTTTGGCTGTTCTAGCTAACCACAGTTAATTTTAAAAATCTTAAGTCAGAAGTGCTCTGTTGATAGACATGTGTCAGTGCCAATGGTAGACAATAAGAAACAGGGAAGGCAAATCAGATTTCTTTTTTTTTTTTTTTTTTTTTGAGATGGGGTCTTGCTTGGTCACCCAGGCTGGAGTGCAGTTGTGTGATGTTGGCTCACTGCAACCTCTGCCTCCTGGGTTCAAGCAATTCTCCTGCTTCAGCCTCCCAGGTAGCTTGGATTACAAGTGTCCACCACCATGCCAGGCTAATCTTTGTAGTTTTAGTAGAGACGGGGTTTTGTTGTGTTGGCCAGGCTGGTCTTGAACTCCTGACCTCAGTGGTCTGCCTGCCTCAGCCTCCCAAAAGTGCTGTGATTACATGCATGAGCCACCATGCCTGGCCTTTTTTTTCTTGATACAGGGTCTTGCTCTGTTATCGAGACTGGAAAGCAGTGGTACAGTCATAGTTCACTTTGGCCTCAAACTCCTGGGCTCAAGTGATACTTTTCCCTCAGGCTCCTCAAGTAGCTGGACTATAGGCATGCACCACTACATCTAGTCAAATTAAAAAAAAATTTTATTATACTTATTTCATTGTGCATATTTATACAGCAACATTTTTTTTTTTTGTAGAAATGGGGTCTTTCCATGTTGTGTAGGATAGTCTTGAACTCCTGGTCTCAGGCGATCCTCCCACCTCAGCCTCCCAAAGTGTTGGGATTTACAGGCATAAGCCACTGTGCTGGGCCAGGAGATACTTCTCGTGGAAATAAGAATTGCTTTAGAAATGAGAAATTTTTAGTAGTTGGAGTAATAACATGGAGTATATACATTCAAACTTGTAGCACTTTTGTTTCATGTGTTTTAATGCCGTAAGAAGTCTCCAGATAGCTTTAGGGCATTTAAAAATGAGTTTTTGGCCAGGCGCGGTGGCTCAAGCGTGTAATCCCAGCACTTTGGGAGGCCGAGACGGGCGGATCACGAGGTTAGGAGATCGAGACCATCCTGGCTAACCCGGTGAAACCCTGTCTCTACTAAAAAATACAAAAAACTAGCCGGGTGTGGTGGTGGGCGCCTGTAGTCCCAGCTACTCGGGAGGCTGAGGCAGGAGAATGGCGTAAACCCGGGAGGCGGAGCTTGCAGTGAGTTGAGATCTGGCCACTGCACTCCAGCCTGGGCGACAGAGCGAGACTCCACCTCAAAAAAAAAAAAAAAAGAGTTTTCATAAGATAGTTATGGAGCTAATCCTACAGAGAGGCATGGTTTTTACAAAGAAAGTATATGATCCTTGTGTCTAGGCTGCTAGCACATCTGGCATAAGAACATATGATGATGGCTAGATATATGTATATGTGGAATAAATACATTATTTTAGATTACAGCCTCTATATCTCTGTTTGCCAAACTATGGGCTGCACATCTAACAGCTGCAAATACTTGATAGAAAGTAGAGTTTATAGCAGTGGTTCTGGATATCTGCTTATCAAGTAGAATGAGACACTCAGCCACTTTTATTTTCAGAATTCACTTTTACATTTTAGGGATTAAATTTCTTCATCTTGGAAAATTGAAAGTCTAGCTACTTTTGTTCTGGAGAAATTTATAACAAACTGGCAGGTTCCTGGATTCTGATTCCTTCTATCATCTGTGGATGACATAGTAGGTTTTGTATGTGAAAAAAGTGTGCGATTTAGTTTCCAAGGAAGGGAGAGAAAGAATTTCAGTCTGTACATTTAAGGAATGTTATTTGTGTGAAGTCTTTTTTTTTTTTTTTTTTTTTGAGATAAGAGTGTTGCTCTGTTGCCCAGGCTGGAGTTCAGTGACATGAACTCAGCTCACTGCAACCCTTGCCTCCCAGGTTCAAACGATTCTCCTGTCTCAGCCTTCTGAGTAGCTAGGATTACAGGCCTGTGCCACCATACCCGGCTAATTTTTTTTTTTTTTTGAGACGGAGTCTTACTCTGTTGCTCAGGCTAGAGTGCAGTGGCACGATCTCAGCTCACTACAACCTCTGCCTCCCGGGTTCAAGCGATTCTCCTGCCTCAGCTTCCTAAGTAGCTGGGACTAGAGGCATGTGCCACCATGCCTGGCTCATTTTTGTATTTTTAGTAGAGACGGGGTTTCGCCACGTTGGCCAGGATGATGTCGTACTCCTGATCTCGTGATCCGCCCGCCACAGCCTCCGAAAGTGCTAAGATTACAGACATATGCCACTGCACCTGGCCTTTTTTTTTTCTTTTTGAGATGGAGTTTCACTCTTTGTTGACCAGGCTGGAGTGCAATGGCATGATTTCGGCTCATCGCAGCCTCTGCCTCCCAGGTTTAAGCGATTCTCCTGCCTCAGCCTTCTGAGTAGCTGGGATTACAGGCGTGCGCCACCATACCCGGCTAATTTTTTTTTTTTTTTGAGACGGAGTCTTGCTCTGTCACCCAGGCTGGAGTGCAATGGCCGGATCTCAGCTCACTGCAAGCTCCGCCTCCCGGGTTCATGCCATTCTCCTGCCTCAGCCTCCCGAGTAGCTGGGACTACAGGCGCCCGCCACCACGCCCGGCTAGTTTTTTGTATTTTTTTTAGTAGAGACGGGGTTTCACCGTGGTAGCCAGGATGGTCTCGATCTCCTGACCTCGTGATCCGCCCGTCTCGGCCTCCCAAAGTGCTGGGATTACAGGCTTGAGCCACTGCGCCCGGCAGGCCTTTTTTTTTTTTTAAGTAGAGTTGGGGTTTCACCATGTTGGCCAGCCTGGTCTTGAACTCCTGACCTTAGGTGATCCATCCGCCTTGGCCTCCCAAAGCGCTGGGATTACAGGCATGAGCCACCATGCCCGGCCTGTGTGAAGTCTTATATTTGGTTGTTTTATGATCTTTCTCTTTGCCTTTTAGATTCTCCTGGGCTCCTCCAATTTGAAGTATGTCCTCTCTCAGAGTCTCGTTTCAGCGTATCTTTTCAGCACCCTGTGAATGACTCCCTGGTGTGTGGTGAGTTGTGTGGGTGGCTAACACCTCTCACAGAGCGGTTTGGTCCCTATGTCTTTTTTGGAAAGTCAGAAGCTAAATCTATCTCAAATAATTTCCTATGTATTTTGTCTTACAGTGGTAATGGATGTGCAGGACTCAACACATGTGAGCTGTAAACTCTACAAAGGGCTGTCAGATGCACTCATCTGCACAGATGACTTCATTGCCAAAGTTGTTCAAAGGTAGCCTTGGCCCTTTTTCATCTGAGTCTCATTTAGAGATGTATACAGAATGTTGTTGAGTAGGGTGCGGTGGCTTACGCCTGTAATCCCCACACTTTGGGAGGCCAAGGCGGATAGATCACGAGGTCAGAAGATTGAGACCATCCTGGCTAACTTGGTGAAATCCCATCTGTACTAAAAATATAAAAATTAGTCGGGCGTGATGGTGGGCGCGTGTAGTCCCAGCTACTCTGGAGGCTGACGCAGAAGAATAACTTGAACCTGGGAGGTGGAGGTTGCAGTGAGCAGAGATCGAGCCACTGCACTGCACTCCAGCCTGATGACAGAGTGAGACTCCATTTAAAAAAAAAAAAAAAAAGGCCGGGCGCGGTGGCTTAAGCCTGTAATCCCAGCACTTTGGGAGGCCAAGACGGGCGGATCACGAGGTCAGGAGATCGAGACCATCCTGGCTAACATGGTGAAACCCCGTCTCTACTAAAAAAAATACAAAAAAAAACCTAGCCAGGCGAGGTGGCGGGCGCCTGTAGTCCCAGCTACTCGGGAGGCTGAGGCAGGAGAATGGCATAAACCCGGGAGGCGGAGCTTGCAGTGAGTGTGATCGCGCCGCTGCACTCCAGCCTGGGCAGCAGAGCAAGACTCCGTCTCAAAAAAAAAAAAAAAAAAAAAAATGCTGGGCACGGTGGCTCACGCCTGTAATCCTAGCACTTTGGGAGGCGAAGGCGGGCGGATCATGAGGTCAGGAGATAGAGACCATCCTGGCTAACACAGTGAAACTCCATCTCTACTAAAAATACAAAAAATTAGCCTGGTGTGGGGGTGGGCACCTGTCGTCCCAGCTACTAGGGAAGCTGAGGCAGAATGGCATGATCCCAGGAGGCGGAGCTTGCAGGGAGCCGAGACTGCACGACTGCACTCCAGCCTGGGCGACAGAATGAGACTCCGTCTCAGAAAAAAAAAAAGATAAAAGGAAAAAAAGTTGTTTTCAGTATTAACATGAATTTCAAATAAAGGAGCAATTTAGTTATTGCTTTCATGTCACCCTTCTCTGCTTTTGGATTCAAAGTAATCTGAGCTTTGGTTTTTTTTGTTTTTTTTTTTTTGAGATGGAGTCTCACTCTGACACCCAGGCTGGAATACAGTGGTGCAATCTTGGCTCACTGCATCCTCTGCCTCCCGGGTTCAAGCGATTCTCCTGCCTCACCCTCCCGAGTAGCTAGGATTACAGACATGTGTACCACACCTGACTAATTTTTGTATTTTTAGTAGAGACGGCGTTTCTCCATGTTGGTCAGGCTGGTCTCGAACTCCTGACCTCAGGTGATCCGCCTGCCTCAGCCTCCCAAAGTGCCAGGATTACAAGCGTGAGCCACCGCACCTGCCAGCTTTTTTTTTTTTTTTAGATAATATTACTATGGCTGGGCGCGGTGGCTCACACCTGTAATCCCAGCACTTTGGGAGGCTGAGGCAGGCGGAACACGAGGTCAGGAGATAGAGACCATCCTGGCTAACACGGTGAAACCCCGTCTCTACTAAAAATACAAAAAATTAGCCGGATGTGGTGGCAGGGGCCTGTAGTCCCACCTACTCGGGAGGCTGAGGCAGGAGAATGGCGTGAACCCAGGAGGCAGAGCTTGCAGTGAGCCGGGATTGCGCCACTGCACTCTAGCCTGGGCGACACAGCGAGACTCCGTCTCAAAAAAAAAAAAAAAAAAGTAATAATAATAACAATAATATTACTATAAGAGTAATAGGAAGTAAAGTAGGTAACTTCAGGCCTGGAATTATGGTACTTTAAGGCAGGAGAGAGCCATAATAAAATACAGATATTTTTCTTACCTATCGTTCTTCATAGATGTGACATTTTTAAATTTTTTGTTTTTTTTTTTTTAAATTTTGAGACAGAGTGTCACTCTATTACCCAGGCTGGAGTGCAGTGGCATGATGACGGCTCACTGAAGTGTCGACCTCCGAGGTTCAGGTGATCCCCTCAACTAGACCTCCTGAGTAGCTGGGACTGCAGGCATGAGCTACTGTGTCTGCCTGAGCAGATTTCACAGCTTAAATGTTAGGTTGGGTGTGGCGGCTCACGCCTGTAATCCAGCACTTTGGGAGGCCAAGGTGGGCAGATTACTTGAGGTCAGGACTTCCAGACCAGCCTGGCCAACATGTTGCAATGTCATCTCTATCAAAGTACAAAAATTAACCAGGCATGGTGGTATCTGTCTGTCATTCTAGCTACTTGGGAGGCTGAGGCAGGAGAATCACTTGAACCCGGGAGTCGGAGGTTGCAGTGAGCCGAGATCGCACCACTGTTCTTTAGCCTGGGTGATGGAGTGAGACTCTTTCTCAAAACAAACAAACAAACAGACAGACAAACAAACGGAGGTTGTGGTGAGCTGAGATCACGCCACTGTTCTTTAGCCTGGGTGATGGAGTGAGATTCTGTCTCAAGACAAACAAACTAAATAAATAAATAAAAATACAAAAATTAGCCAGGTGTGGTGGCAGGTGCTTATAATCCAAGCTACTCAGGAGGCTGAGGCAGGAGAATTGCTTGAACCTGGGAGGCAGAGGCTATAGTGAGCTGAGATTGTGCCACTCCACCCCAGCCTGGTAGACAGAGCAAGATGCCATCTCAAATAAAAAGCCAACTTAATTGTTGCATGAAAGATAGTTAAGCCAGTATGCATCCCAGAACCATTAATAAGTAATTTTGTGAGATTTTTCTACAGCTAGGTCTGGCAGCCTATTTTTGTAAATAAATTTTATTGGAACACTGCTGTTCATTTACATGTCTGTGGCAGATTTCTAGGTAATATTGCAGAGTAGGTGAACAGGAAACATGAAGTACAAAGCCTAACATATTACTACATGACCTTATAAGAAAAATTTGTGGCCGGGTGTGGGGGCTCACCCCTGTAATTCCAGCACTTTGGGAGGCCAAGGTGGGTAAATCATGAGGTCAGGAGTTAAAAACCAGTCTGGCCAAGATGGTGAAACCCCATCTCTACTGAAAATACAAAAATTAGCTGGGCGTGGTGGCAGGCTCCTGTAATCCCAGCTACTTGGGAGGCTGAGGTAGAGAATTGCTTGAACCTGGGAGGCAGAAGTTGCTGTAAGCCAAGATCGTGCCACTGCACTCCATCCTGGGCAACAGAGCGAGACTCCATCTCAAAAAAAAAAACAAAGAAAAATTTGCTGGCTGGGTGTGGTGGCTCACGCCTATAATCCCAGCACTTTGGGAGGTGGGCGGATCACCTGAGGTCAAGAGTTGGAGCCGGGCGCGGTGGCTCAAGCCTGTAATCCCAGCACTTTGGGAGGCGGAGACGGGCGGATCACGAGGTCAGGAGATCGAGACCATCCTGGCTAACACGGTGAAACCCCCTCTCTATTAAGAAATACAAAAAACTAGCCGGGCGAGGTGGCGGGCGCCTGTAGTCCCAGCTACTCGGGAGGCTGAGGCCGGAGAATGGCGTGAACCCGGGAGGCGGAGCTTGCAGTGAGCTGAGATCCGGCCACTGCACTCCAGCCTGGGTGACGGAGCGAGACTCCGTCTCAAA
>NW_022163903.1:0-2495 GCF_008728515.1 Papio anubis
ACAGTGGTGCAATCTCGGCTCACTGCAACCTCTGCCTCCCAGGTTCAAGAAATTCTCCTGCCTCAAGCCTCCTGAGTAGCTGAGATTACAGGCTTGCGCTACCATGCCTGGCTAATTTTTGTATTTTTAGTAGAGATAGGATTTCACCATGTTGGCCAGGCTGGTTTCAAACTCCTGACCTCAGGTGATCCACCTGCCTCAGCCTCCCAAAGTGCTGGGATTTCAAGCGTGAGCCACCGCGCCCGGCCTCTTTTTACTTTTTTATTTAACTTATTTTTTCAGAGACAGAGTCTCACTCTGTCACCCAGGCTGGAGTGCAGTGGCATGATTGATCCTGGCTCACTGCAGCCTCGGCCTCCTAGGCTCAGGTGATCCTCTTGCCTCAGCCTCCCAAGTAGCTGGGACCACAGACACATGTCACCATGCCTGGCTAATGTTTTTAACATTTTCTGTAGCAACGTGTATTCCTATCTACCCAGGCTGCTCTCAAACTCCTGGGTTCAAGTGATCCTCTTGCCTCAGCCTCCCAAAGTGCTGGAATTAAGGCACATCACTCCTTAAATAAACTCTGCCACATCTCACATAAGAAGGCAATTTCCCTTGCTGATTTGGAAGCTTATGTTAACTTTTTCTGGTCGCTGGTGTGTGTTTTGAATTGTAAAGACTTTCATCTACTCAAAAGCTGAGTTCCTTGAAAATCATGGGTAAATATTTTGATGGTGGTTAAATTTTCCAATGCCTTAAGGGAGATCGGAAATTAAAGACTGAAGGGAGCCTGTTAAGCAAGCAATCATGCCGCAATGCATCCTCTGTAAAAAACTGAAATTATGTCCAGGCTCAGTGGCTCAAGCCTGTAATCCTAGCACTCTGGGAGGCCAAGGCCAGTGGATCACTTGAGGTCGGGAGTTTGAGACCACCCTGGCCAACATGAGGAAACTCCATCTCTACTAAAAAAATAATACCAAAAAAAAAAAAAAATTAGTCGATCATGGTGGTGCACACCTGTAATCCCAACTACTCAGGAGGCTGAGGCAGGAGAATTGCTTGAACCTGGCAGGCGGAGGTTGCAGTCAGCTGAGATCGTGCCACTGCACTCCAGCCTGGGTGACACAGGGAGACTCCGTCTCAAAAAAAAACCAAAAACAAAACTGAAATTATATTAATATACATTTAGTTGCCTAAAGTGGGATAAGCTTGTACCACTTCAGTGTTCCTATAACTGTGATTTTCCAAACTTTAATGTGCAAGTAAATCACCTGGAAAGCTTGTTAAATAAATATAGATTCTGTCGGACACAGTGTCTCACACCTGTCATCTCAGCACCTGCTGAGGCAGGCAGATCACTTGAAGCCAGGAGTGTGAGACCAGCCTGGCCGACAGGGCAAAACGCTGTCTCTACTAAAAATACAAAAATTAGACGGGTGTGGTGGCGTGCATTGTAATCCCAGCTACTTGGGAGGCTGAGGCAAGAGAATTGCCTGAGCCCGGGAGGCGAAGTTTGCAGTGAGTTGAGATTGCACCACTGCACTCCAGCCTGGGTGACACAGGGAGACTCCCTCAGTCTCAAAAATAAAATAAAATAAAAAAGTACAGATTCTCATTCAGTTGGTCTGGGGCAGGCTGGGTTTGTGAATGTCTAACAGGCTCCCAGGTGATATTGAGAATATGAGTCCTCTAACCATACTTTGAGATGTGAAAGCTCATGAATAGCCTAACTGGTCTCCACTGCTAAAATCTCAGGGCACAGTGCTGTAGATGTAATGGGGGCATTAGACTGGGTCTCATTGAGTTAGCCCATTAACTAATCTAAATTATCTCTCTCTACATCTGAAGTGCTTAATTAATTAATAAACAAAGCTATTTTTTCCCCCTTCTCTTTTTAAATTGTGGTAAAATTAACCATTTTAAAGTGAGCACTTCAGTCCCATTTCATGCATTTACAATATTGGGCAACTATCATCTCCATCTAGTTGTGAAACATTTTCATCACCCCTAAAAGACACTCTGTACCCATTAAGCAATCACTACCCACTTTCCCCTCTCCCCAGCCCCTGGCAACCACCAATCTGCTTCCTGTCTCTATGAATTTAACTCTTCTGGATAATCCATATGCAGACGATAATGTTTTGGAACAGATAGCGGTGATGGTTGCATGTGAAGTTACTAAATGCCACTGACTTGTACCCTTTAAAATGGTTAAGGCTGGGCGCGGTGGCTCACGTGTGTAATCCTAGCACTTTGGGAGGCCGAAGCTGGCGAATCATGAGGTCAGGAGTTCAAGACCAGTCTGGCCAACATAGCGAAACCCATCTCTACTAAAAATACAAAAATTAGCCAGGCATGGTGGTATGTGCCTGTAATCCAGGCTACTCAGGAGGCTGAGGTGCGAGAATCACTTGAACTCGGGAGGCAGAGGCTGCAGTGAGCCAAGATCGTGCCATTGCACTCCAGCCTGGGTGGCAGAGTGAGACTCTGTCTCAAAAAAAAAAAAAAAA
>NW_022163904.1:0-2494 GCF_008728515.1 Papio anubis
TCATTTGCACTTGAGACAATATGTATTTTTTCACTGATGTTCCTATGTGTATAAATCAATAAAGACTGTGTGGCTAATGCTTTTTGGTTTTCTAGGTCTTTGCTGGAATTTTCTATAGTTTGAAAATTTATTGCTAAAGAGAAAGTTTCAACATGTCTAATGTTTAATGTTTAACATGTCTAACCCCTGCCTCCCTGGTTCCAGCAATTCTCCTGCCTTAGCCTTCCTTGTAACTGAGATTACGGGCACCTGCCACTAAACCCAGCTAATTTTTTTGTATTTTTAGTAGAGACGGGGTTTCATCTTGTTGGCCAGGCTGGTCTTGAATTCCTGACCTTGTGATCCGCCAGCCTCAGCCTCCCAAAGTGCTGGGATTACAAGTTCAAGCCACCATGCCCAGCCAGATTCTTTTTATTCTATCCATTGTGATAATCTCTGAATTCTGATTGGGGAGTTTAATCCATTTACATTTAAAGTAATTACTGATAAGGAAGGATTTAGTTCTGTAATTGTGATGTTGGTTTTATGCATGTCTTATAGCTGTTTTGTCCCTCATCTCCTTCATTCCAACCTTCCTTTGTTTTTAGTCAATTTTTTTCTAGTGACATGTTTTAATTGCCTTCTCATTTTCTTTTGTGTATATTTTATGTCTATTTCTTTGTGATTACTATGGTATTGCATATAACAATACAGTTATAACAATCTTGAATTGAAGCCAATATGAAACTCTGCTTCTTTACGTCTTTTCCCACCCCTCATTTTACATTATGGATGTCACAAGTTACACCTCCGCAGGCTGGCAGGCTGGAAAGTCACAATGTTGCAGGCTTCAGTTTAAAATTTGTAGACCAGGCTGGCAGACTGGAAACCTAAACTGTAGTTGCTACTGTCATCTTCAGGCAGAACTTTTTCTCCTCTGGGAAGCCTCATATTTTGCCCAAAGGCCTTCAACTGATTCAAAAAGTCCCACCCAGATTATTGAGGGTAATTTCCTTTTCATAAAATCAATTGATACCAGATTTTAATCACAACTGCAAAACACCATCATAGCAACATATAAATTTAGTGTTTGATTAAATAACTAGGTGCTCTGGTTTAGTCAAATTGACACATAAGACCCATCATCCCAGTCCATGCTGGTGAACTTGGCACCCATTAACATTTTCTTAAGCCTTACTTCATCTCCAAATAAAAACAAGTATAAGGCCGGGCATGATGGCTCAAGCCTGTAATCCCAGCACTTTGAGAGGCCGAGACGGGTGGATCACAAGGTCAGGAGATCGAGACCATCCTGGCTAACACGGTGAAACCCCGTCTCTACTAAAAAATACGAAAAACTAGCCGGGCGAGGTGGCGGGTGCCTGTAGTCCCAGCTACTTGGGAGGCTGAGGCAGGAGAATGGCATGAACCTGGGAGGCGGAGCTTGCAGTGAGCTGAGATCCGGCCACTGCGCTCCAGCCTGGGTGACAGAGCGAGACTCCGTCTCAAAGAAAAAACAAAACAAAACAAGTATAAAGTCATACTTTTGCCAAAGATGATACAATTAGCTTGCATCCAACTAAAAACACACTAACCCTTTCCTCAGAAAAAGGTTCAAACTGAATGCATGATATGCACTCTTCTCTTTGATGTACTGTAACCTAAATACCATGTGTAATAAAACTTACACCATCATTAATAAAAGGAACTATTGTTAGCACATCTTATGTTTTATTACAAGATGATCAGGAAAAGATGAAAAGAAAGGTATTTGCTCAAAACATGTATGGATACATACACACAGACAGAAATATCATTATAAAAACATAAAGAAGTAATGCTGATAACATTTACCGTCCTTTTTTCTGTAAGTGCTCACATGGTTACAGCTGGTTATTTATTTATTTATTTATTTACTTATTTATTTGAGACAAGGTCTTGTTCTGTTGCCCAGGCTGGAGTGCAGTGGCATTACCTCGGCTCACTGCAACCTCCACCTCCCGGGCACAAGTGGTCCTCCTACCTCAATCTCCTAAGTAGCTGGGACTACAAGCACACCTCCAAGTCTGACTAATTTTTTGTATTTATTTTCAGTAGAGATGGAGTTTCAGCATTTTGCTCAGGTTGGTCTCACATTCCTAGACTTAAGCAATCCACCTGCCTCAGCCTCCCAAAGTGCTGGGATTACAGGCATGAGCCACTGTGCCGGCCACAACTAGTATTTATAAATACTTTTGTTGTTTTTCACTAATCATCCCATATTCCCATTGCTTTCAGCAAGTGTGTCAGCTGATCAGGTTTCTTTTCCTGCTTGGGTGACTCAAACCTTCATTTCTGAAGGGGATGGGTCATTAGAAGTCCTACCTGACTTGGGTTGTTGTAGTTTTTATTGACTTTAATTATAGGGCAGAGTATTACTAAGAGATGCTCTAAAAGATCTCCTGTGTTACAGACATAGTCCTATTACCGCCATTGTGTAGTAGCAGACCAATTCCCTGTGATGACCAGGACCAAT
>NW_022163905.1:0-2493 GCF_008728515.1 Papio anubis
GCTGAGCTGCAGGTTTTGAGAACAATTCAGCTGTTCGTGATTACAAATTTGAAACCGCCTTTGCAGAAATTGTAACTGAGAAAATCATGACAGTGGAAGAGAGCTGATCTAACTAACTTTATCTTGCTTCTAACCTCCAAGCTGTCCTTGTTCATTCCTAGGCAGAGGCCAAACCAACTTCAGGAGAAACATAATTTGTAGTTTAGCTTGGAAACCAAGACAGTAACAGCCCTTTCCCAAAACAAACCTGCTTCCTGCCTGGGGACTGTACTGCCTTTCCAGGACTAACAAATTAACCACAAGATTAGAAATTATGGTTGAGGAGTCATCCGGCTGAAGCCTGCAAGAGTCTGAACCTCCCCATATTGCTCCTGGGAATAGCATCACTATTGTTGAACCTAAGACCAGAACTTGAGATATTTTGCAGACCCTGCACTGGGATCAGGTGGCACCACCTCAATCAATCAACTTCGCTTATCTGGTTTTGTGGCCCCCACCCAGGAGCCGACTCAGTGCAGGAGGACAGCTTCAACTCCCTCTGATTCCATCTCTGATCTGACCAATTGGCACTCGCCTCTTTCTGACCCCCTACCCACCAAATTATTCTTTAAAAAACCATCCCAGAGTTTCTGGGAGACTAATTTGAGTAATGGTAGAATGCTGGACTCCCATACAGCTGCCTCTGTGTGAATTAAACTATTTATTGCAATTCCCCTATCTTAATAAATCAGCTCTGGCTAGGCAGCAGGCAAGGAGAACTCAGGCAGTCACAAATCTTGCTTTCTTCAAGGGACCAGTTTACAAAAGGATGACTATGATCAAAGCCACTTTAGCGTTTGGAACTTCCAAAGTACTTCCGTTTGTTTCAAATTCATTTGCTGTCACACTCTTTGCTAAAATGGCTATCAGAAATATCACCATGATCACTTGGTTTACACTATTAGCAAAGTGGTGGCAAAAATGGTTTTTTGTTTTTCTTTTTGAGACAAGGTCTGGCTCCTTCACCCAGGGCTGGAGTGCCATGATGTGATCATAGTTCACTACAGCCTCAACTTCCCAGGCTCAGGCAATTCTCCCACCTCAGACTCCCAAGTAGCTGGGACAACTACAGGAGCCTGGCGCCATGTCCAGCTAAGTTTTTAAAAAAACATTTGGTACAGACAGGGTTCACCATGTTACCCAGCAGGACTTCAACTCCTGAGCTCAAGCGATCCACTCACCTCAGCCTCGTGAAGTGCTGGGATTACAGGCATGAGCCACTGAGCTCAGCCGCAAAGTGGTCATTTTTGAACGTAGATATACTCTGAGGTGTATCTACAATAGACACTACATCTTCAATTGTAGACATACACTGAGGTGATTGTGAATGACAGTCTTATCTGGAGTCATAAGTAAAAGTCATAACACTAACTCGTGCCAATGCCTGGCATGATCTTGATCTGCTGCTGCTGCTGCTCAATGTAAACAAAACTGCTCCCTTGTCTTGCACAGATGCAGCCTGCACAGCTGTCCTCACAGTCTAGTGGGCATCCATGAAGGCTCTGCTGGAAATGCCTCCCTGCTCACCCTGCCTGCCAGCTCCAGGGCCCTTCCCTTCACAGCAGTCATGAGGTCGTATTGGAAGGGAGCCCAGTTAAGCTGTGTTTCAGTGTTGTGTTGGTGCATCCGGGAGGAACCCCATCACTCTGTAGGGCTCCTCACACACTCATGGGAAACTCCAGGCCCAAAGAGTGCTGCTGCAGATGTCTGAGTACCCATGGAGACTTGAGAGTGTGGTGGGCATGTGGTGATGCCCCAGAATGCTTCTCACACTGTGGTTGGTGAATGCTGGAGCTTCTAACTCATCAGACCAATTTCCAAACACATGCAACACTCTCAATGGGGAGGGGCCAGAGCACAGGAATCCGTGGCTATTTAACTTCATATCTCAAGGTTCCTATAAAAACAGATCTTCAGATAAAAGGGGGAAGAAAGGACCAGCAAAAGCAAATACACAATGGGTGACTGAAGTTGAAGCCATAACTTCCCCATAGTCCAGAGGCCTTATGATCTTAACAGTGGCCAATTATTTCAAAGGCCAGATGTTTACCCCTTAAAAGGGGACTGAAACTGGCACGCAGCTTCTCAAAAGCTATAAAGATATTTACTCTACCTTATCATTCTGATAGTACAGTTGTAAGAGGTTTGCCAAAAAACAACCAGAAAAATACTTTTCAGTTTATCAAGCAGGTTATTGCAACAATAACACATCAAGCCCTACCCATTAATGCTGGAAAATACAAACTGTTACACTAACGCTGGATAGAGAGAAGTCTGTGGTCTTATACGTATTTCCTTTATCTGCACAATGAAACCTATAAAGATATTTCTTACAGTCTTAACATAGAGAGCAAACGAGGCATGGAAACTGGTTACAAAGATTGCCAAAATCTGACAAACTCACATGTTCTCAACTGCAACGTCCTGGGGATTCTGGCTGTCATCCTCACTCCA
>NW_022163906.1:0-2493 GCF_008728515.1 Papio anubis
TGTAGTTCAATAGGACTGAGGCTGTGATATAGGAAAGAACAGGCTGTCGGGGTTTGAGAGGTAGATGGAGAAGCTGTCTGCTTCTTGTTCTCTTATACCCCAAAGTGAGGCATAAGTAACATTTTAATAGCAGTAAAGACATTCGAGCTATCTCAAAGGAGGCAGAGAGGATGAAAGGAAGAGAATGCAGGGCTGTTAAAGGAGATAATGAGCCACAGAAGCAGGACATTAGCTCTAAATAATGGATATTAGAACCTTTGCCAAATAACTGTCAATGGGAGGAGAGGGACATTGGGAATGTAGCAGGATACTCTGCAGTGATGCAGAGCACCACGCTCTTCCCCTAGTCATGGCCATGTATCTTGGATGTTGGATCTCCACACCTGAAATGTGTGTGCTGAGCGTCTGGTGGTAGAATCTCCTTTCTTCATTCTGTGGCCTTTGATATCTGCTTTATATCTGGCACTGTAGATACCAAGACAACAAGAAAAGAAACCTTCCTTCAAGCATTCACATTTGGCACATGTATTAGTCCATTCTCACATTGCTATAAAGAACTACCTGAGACCGGGTAATTAATGAAGAAAAGAGTTTTAATTGACTCACAGTTCCACAGGCTGTACAGGAAGCATGACTGGGAGACCTCAGGAAACTTGCAATCATGGTGGGAGGCAGAGTGGAAGCAAACACATCTTTCCATGGCAGAGCAGGAGAGAGAGAGCAAAGAGGAAAGGCTACATACCTTTAAACAACCAGATCTCATGAGAACTCACTATCACGAGAACAGCAAGGGGGAAATTATCCCCCATGATTCTATCACCTCTCACCAGGTATCTCCCCCAACATTGGGAATTACAATTTGACATGAGGTGTGGGTAAGGACCCAGAGCCTAACCATATCACATTCTAATAAATAAATAAATCAGTAATTATTATTCTAGGTGACCCATGCAACTGTTTCTTTGGCCATGACAAAATATCCAGGACTAGGCAATTGATGAATAATGGAAATTTATTTCTCACAGTTCTTAAGGTTGGGAGTTCCAAAATTGAGGTGTCAGCAAGTTCAGTGTCTAGGGAGGGCCTATTCCTTATAGATAATGCACCCTCTGTATCCTTATATGACAGAAGGGCAAAAAGGGTGAAATGGCTCCCTTGTATCTCTTGTTGTTATTAGTTTAGCAAGGACAGATCCCTCCTGACTTATTCACTTCCTAAAAGGAGCCGTCTGTTTAGTAATGTTGCATTGGGTATTATTTGTCAACATATGAATTTGGGGGCGGCATATTCAGACCATAGCACATTTTTCAATGGAAGCATAAATATAATGTTGAGGAAACCAAGAGAAAGCAACATTTTTCTTGCTCGAGAAGATGAGAAGGAGGGTAAAAAAGGAAATAAAATGTGACCTATGTCCTGACTGCAGTAACAGAAAAGTTCATCTTGATCAAAAGAAGCAGCATGCTGTAAAACTTGAAACCTTGTGGTGTGCTGGAGACTGATGACGAGTGGCTATGCCTAGAGTTGACAGTATCGAATTTGAGGAGTGTAAGGAGTGATATGGATCATCAGACTGGAAACAGAATGTGAGGTCCAGGTCAATCCACTGGGACCTTATCCTATAGGACAGACAGGGAAGCCATTTAAAGTTTTAAAGTGAGAAGGTGGCATGTTTAGACATGTGCTCCTGAAAGTACCTAGGGGGAAAAAAAATCTTTGACTGCATGTTGAGCCAGAAATACAAAGGGAAATACAGTATGTTAGCTTCCTCCTCTAAGCCCTTCTCAGTTAAATCCACTTGACAAGGAATATATGTTTCTAAAGAAAGATTGACGAAGGCATTTAAAGTCTGTAGAAAGATTTTAATAAAGTGCTTGGCATGTAGCTGGTACTCAATAAATATTTGTTCAATATAGGGTGGCTGTTAAGATCTGATATTAGGTGAAGAGTCAGTATGTCCATTCATTTTTCAGTTGCCTATGCATCCATCCATTCATCCATTTATCCATCCACCCATCCGTCCATTCATTCATGCATGCACCCATCCACCCATCTATCTCCTCATCCCTCTTACAATTCACTGAACAGTTATTGCATATTCTGTTTGTGCCAGTTACAGAGACAGTGTTTGTCACTGTCACAGTTATACATGAGGAGTAACTGCTCTCTGTGTTTGCTATTTTCAGGAAAACGGATTTGTGTGGGAGAAGGCCTGGCCCGCATGGAGCTGTTTTTATTCTTGACCTCCATTTTACAGAACTTTAACCTGAAATCTCTGGTTGACCCAAAGGACCTTGACACCACTCCAGTTGTCAATGGGTTTGCCTCTGTGCCACCCTTCTACCAGCTGTGCTTCATTCCTGTTTGAAGAAGAGCAGATGGTCTAGTTGCTGCTGTACTGTCCCTGCAGCTCTCTTTCCTCTGGGGCGTTATCCACATTTCACTATATGTGATGCCTTTTCTGGCCTGTCATCTCACATTTTCCCTTCCCTC
>NW_022163907.1:0-2493 GCF_008728515.1 Papio anubis
GAGATAAATCCATGGGTGATGGCACGACCTTACTCCTGGTGGGAGAGCTGACCCAGGGCCCAGCGCTTCCAACGTGATAACTTCTAGTCCTCGGGGTGAGAGCCTCAGGCTTGCTGGGGGTGGGGTGGGGGGAGTTTAGGAGGAGGCAGAGAGGCACAGCGGACATTCACAGGTTCATCAGGCTAAGGGAGGTTGCTACTCCTTTTCAAGGCAGGAAACAAGGGTTAGTTCCAGACTCCTACCCAGACATCTGGCATCCTCCTAATTTCAATAAATAGCCATCAAGATAACAACAGGCTATCATGTGTTGCAAAATGCCACTTTACACTGGTAACAATATCACTATATATACACATACATATATATACACACACACATATATATATGTATTGTGTGTGTGTGTACATGTGTGTGTGTGTGTGTGTATATATATATATATTTTTTTTGAGACAGAGTCTCGCTCTGTTGCCCAGGCTGGAGTACAGTGGCCCAATTTGGGCTCACTGCAAGTTCTGCCTCCTGGGTTCACACCATTCTCCTGCCTCAGCCTCCCGAGTAGCTGGGACTACAGGCATCTGCCACCATGCCCAGCTAGTTTTTTGTATTTTTAGTAGAGACGGGGTTTCACCGTGTTAGCCAGGATGGTCTCGATCTCCTGACCTTGTGATCTACCCGCCTCAGCCTCCCAAAGTGCTGGGATTACAGGTGTGAGCCACCGCGCCCGGCCTATATGTATATATTTTTGAGAAACAAGGTCTCACTCTGTCACAAAGGCTGGAGTGCAGTGGTACCATCATAGTGCATTGCAGCGTTGAACTCCTATGTTTAAACAATCCTCCCGCCTCAGCCTCCCAGGTAGCTGGGACTACAGGTGTGTGCTACCATGCCCTGCTAACTTTTAAAATTTATTTTGTAGGGATGGGCTCTCATTATGTTGCCCAACCTGGTCTCCAACTCCTGGCCTCAAGTAATCCTCCCACCTCAGCCTCCCAAAGTGTTGGAATTACAGGTGTGAGCCACTGCACCTGGCCTCTTACCTAACTTATTTGGCAATGAAACCTGATCTGATTGGACATGAAGCTCTTTATACTTGTTATTTACTCCATTTGGTGTGAATATATATTTTATGGCAGAAATATTGTGTTTGATTATAGGGCTGCCTTAGACCCAGCTGAGGATGTCATGTCCGACATGGGATGTACACAGTCCAACCTTTCTAAAATCTCAAAATATTCTCAACTTTAAAACACATCTGCCGGTAAAGATTTCAAGTAAGGAACTGTGGACGTGTATTAATATCCCTCACATGACAAGGGCGGTGACTGAAAGGTCAAGCAATTTGCTTATGACTCATCCTGTGGCTATGGGTGGTGACTCAAATTCTAAAACCGGTTTTCTTTCTACCCAAGATCCAAGCTGGTTGCAACTGAGTCACTCCCAAGGCTCACCACTTCTCCAGTCTCTGAGCCCAAGTGGCCGATGCCTCTAGCCACTTCCCCCCTGCCCACCTGCTAGTTCCATGGGAATGTGCCAGAAAGCTGAGACCCACCGACAATCTTTCTCAAACTCCTTGGACTCGTCAGTGCAGTGGAAGAACTTCCCCTTGAAGAGCTGCACGGCCACCACGGCGAAGATGAACATGAATAGCATGTAGACGATGAGGATGTTGAAGACATTTTTAAGCGAGTTCACCACACAATCAAACACAGCCTGTGGGGTGGGGTTGACAGAGAACATGAGGGGCTGAGGACCTGCCCAACCTTCTGCCTCCAGTGGCCCATAATACCAGAATACTGCCATTATCATTCCCATTTTTTTTTTTTTTTTGGAGATGGAGTCTTGCTCTGTCGCCCAGGCTGGAGTGCAGTGGCACGATCTCAGCACTCACTGCAAGCTCTGTCTCCCGGGTTCACGCCATTCTCCTGCCTCAGCCTCCCGAGTAGCTGGGACTACAGGTGCCCACCACCGTGCCCGGCTCCTTTTTTATATTTTTAGTAGAGACAGGGTTTCACCACGGTCTCGATCTCTCGACCTCGTGATCTGCCCGCCTTGGCCTCCCAAAGTGCTGGGATTACAGGCGTGAGCCACCACGTCCAGCCACTATCATTCCCATTTTACAGGCAGGGTCATAAGTCAAGTCCCTAGGGTAAGGCCCCCCAGTTTTCAGAAATAAGTGTTGGAGAAGTTGGACTCAATCCTGGCTTTCTATGGATCTAAAACTCCCAAATGGGATACCAGAGATGCTTTTAAGTGATACAAAGTGAGCCCAACACAGAAAAACAAGGTAACAAAGTTACTTCCTCTCCAATTCTCTCAGTCCTTTTGAGTGAAGGAGAAATTGCTACTATGTTAACACCTACCATTGACACTTTCCCTCTTTAACCAAGAAATTGCAGTTGTCAATGCTCAAAGCCTTGGGCAGGCACCATATTTGGTTAGATTTCAATAACAGTATCTGTTTTCTTCTTTAATTTTTGATAGAGACAGAGTCTA
>NW_022163908.1:0-2492 GCF_008728515.1 Papio anubis
CCCAGCCAGGTGTGGGATATGATCTCCTGGTGTGCCTGTTTGCTTAAGGCGCAGCATTGGGGTGGGAGTTACCCGATTTTCCAGGTGTTGTGTGTCTCAGTTCCCCTGGCTAGGAAAAGGGATTCCCTTCCCCCTTGCGCTTCCCAGGTGAGGCAATGCCTCACCCTGCTTCAGCTTTCACTGGTCGGGCTGCAGCAGCTGACCAGTACCGATCGTCCGGCACTCCCCAGTGAGATGAACTCAGTACCTCAGTTGAAAATGCCGAAATCACCGGTCTTCTGTGTCGCTGGCACTGGGAGTTGGAAACTGGAGCTGCTCCTATTCGGCCATCTTGCTCCACCCCCCTAATTTCATGTTTTCTACAAAGAGATATTTGGGAGAGAATTGAGGCGTATGGGGAAAAAGGAGATATCTTCAGACAAAAATAGAAAGAAGGTTTCTGAGAAACTGCTTTGTGGTTTGTGAATTCATCTCACAGAGTTACTTGATTCTTTTCATGGAGCAGTTTTGTAGCACTGTTTTTGAGGATTATGAGAAATGATATTTTGGATCATATTGAAGCCCATGGTGAAAAAGGAAATGTCCTGATATAAAAACTAGAAAGAAACTCTCTGAGAAACTGCTTTGTGATGTGTGAATTCATCTTACAGAGTTATGCCTTTATTTTGTTGCAGGAGTTTGCTAACACTGTTTTTGTGGAATCTGCAAAGGGATATTTGGGACTGCATTGAGGCCTATGATTTAAAAGGAAATATCCTCAGATAAAAACTAGAAAGAAACTTTCTGAGAAAATACTTTTTGATGTGTGAATTCACCTCACAGAATTACACTGTTCTTTTCATTGAGAAGTTTTCTAACACTGTTTTATTGGAATCTGCAATGGGATATTTCAGATGGCATTGAAGCTTATGGTGACAAAGGAAATATCCTCAGACAAAAACTAGAAAGAAGCTTTCTGAGAAACTGCTGTGTGATCTGTGAATTCCTTTCACAGAGTTACAGGATTCATTTAATGGATCAGGTTAGTATCACTGTTTTTGGGGAATCTGAAAAGTTGTATTAGACATCTCATTGAAGTCTATTTTGAAAATTAAATACCCTCAGATAAAAACAAGAAAGAAGCTTTCTGAGAAAATTCTTTGTGACACGTGAACTCATTTCACAGAGTTACACCCCTCTTTTCATTGACCAGTTTGATAACACTCTTTCTGTGGAATCTGCAATGATATATTTGAGAGCGCATTGAAGCCTATGGTGACAAAGTAAATAGCCTCAGATAAAAACCAAAAAGTAGATTTCTGAGAAACTGCTTTGTGTTGTGTGAATTCATCTCGCAGAGTTACGCTGTTGTTTTCATTGAGCAGTTTTCTAACAGAGTTTTCGTGGAATCTGCAATGGGATATTTCCGAGCGCATTGAAGCTTATGATGACAAAGGAAATACCCTTAGACAAAAACCAGAAAGTAGCTTTCTGAGAAACTGCTTTGCGATGTATGTATTCATCTCCCAGAGTAACACCTTTCTTTTCATGCATCAGTTTCCTAACACTATGTTCTTGGAATCTACAGAGGGATATTTGGGAGAGAGTTGAGGCCTATGGTGAAAAGGAAGATATCCTTTGAAAAAAAAACTAGAAAGAAGCTTTCTTAAAATCTACTCTGTGATGTGTGGATTCATATCACTGAGTTACACCACTCTTTCATGGAGCAGTTTTGTGGCACTGTTTTGGGGGAATCTGAGAAGGAATAATTTAAACTTCTTTGAAGCCTATGGTGACAAAAGAGATATCCTCAGAAAACAACTAGAAAGAAGCTTTCTGAAAAAGTTATTTGTGATGGGTGAATTCCGCTCTCAGAGTCACACCTTTCTCTTCCTGGAGCAGTTTACTAACACTGTTTTCATGGTATCTGCAAAGTGATATTTGGGAGCACGTTGAGACCTGCAGTGAAAAAGGAAATATCCTCCAATAAAACCAATAGAAAGATTTATGTGAAATTGCTTTGTGATGGGTGAATTCATCTCACAGAGTTACACCTTTCTTTCCTTATAGCAGTTTGCTAACACTTCTTGTGTGGAATCTGTAATAGGATATTTGGGAGGGCATTGAAGCTTATGGTGACAAACGATTTATCCTCAGAAAAATAACCAAAAAGTAGCTTTCTGTGAAACTGCTTTGTGATGTGTGAATTCGTCTCACAGAGTTACACCTTTCTTTTCATGGAGCAGTTTCGTAGCACTGTTTATGCGGAATCTGAAGAAGAATATTTTGGATTTCATTGAAGCATATGCTGACAAATTAAATATCCTCAGGAAAAAAACTAGAAGGAGGTTTTCTCACAAACTTCTTTGTGATGTGTCTATTCATCTCACAGAGTAGTAACTTTTTATCATGTAATAGTTTGCAAACAGTTTTTGTGGAATATAGAAAGGAATATTTGGGAGTGATTTGAGGCCTATGGTGGAAAAGGAAATATCCTCATATAAAAGGTAGAC
>NW_022163909.1:0-2492 GCF_008728515.1 Papio anubis
GGAGCGAGGGTTACTAACGGCTGAAGGAAAAGAGATAAAAAACAAGCAAGAGATCCTAGCCCTGTTAACAGCCCTATAGAGACCAGAAAAATTGGCTATTGTACATTGCCCAGGGCATCAGAAACCAACCACTCCAATTGCTCAAGGCAAGTTTCTGGCAGACCAAACTTCAAGGAGTGTGGCAAAGGCTCCCAGCCAACTCCTTGCACTCCAGCTCCCTGATACGGGCCCCCGGGACTTGCCATATCTCCCTGATTATTCAGAACAAGATCTCCAGTGGATCGACAAACTTCCCATGAAACAGATCCAGAATGGGTGATGGACTGATACTAATGACCAAACCATCCTACCAGAAAAATTAGGACAACAAGTGTTAGAACACATCCACCGAACCACCCACCTGGGTGCCCGGCGGATGATAGACCTGATCAGACGCTCCAAGCTCAAAATCAGACATATAGCCGAGACGGCCAGCAGCATTGTGACAAGTTGCAAAGTCTGCCAGCTTACCAATGCCTACCCCCAATCCCAGGCTGCAACAGGAACAAGGCTCAGGGGAACCAGGCCCGGTATCTACTGGGAAGTAGATTTTACTGAGATAAAGCCAGGAAAGTACGGGTATCGGTACTTACTTGTCTTTGTAGATACTTTTTCAGGGTGGACTGAAGCATTCCCAACCAAAAGAGAAACTGCTCAGGTTGTAGCAAAGAAAATTCTGGAAGATATCCTCCCCAGGTATGGCTTCCCCATCCAGATAGGGTCAGATAATGGGCCGGCCTTCATCACTAAGGTAAGTCAGGATCTGGCTTCCATCCTTGGGGCAAATTGGAAACTACATTGTGCTTACAGGCCCCAGAGTTCAGGACAGGTAGAGAGGATGAATCGGACCTTAAAGGAGACCTTAACTAAATTGACTATGGAGACTGGCACTAATTGGGTGGTCCTTCTCCCCTACGCTCTGTTCCGGGCCCGTAATACCCCTTACAGACTGGGCCTTACCCCTTATGAAATCATGTATGGCAGACCCCCACCCCTGGTTCCCAGCCTAAAAGATGATTTGCTCAAGTCTGAAACAGAAAATGTCTCTGAACTCTTATTTTCCCTACAAGCCTTGCAGAAAATTCATCAAGAAATCTGGCCCAAGCTGAAGGAACTATATGAGACCGGTCCCCCACCGACACCCCATCCGTACCAGCCGGGAGACTGGGTCCTGGTCAAGCGACACCGACAAGAGACCCTACAACCCAGGTGGAAAGGACCACTCCAGGTACTCCTAACCACACCCACCGCCCTGAAGGTAGAAGGCATCGCGTCGTGGATCCACTACACCCACGTCAAGGCAGTGGACCCAACCTCCGACCTTCTGGGACCAATCACGGCGGCGGCTGAAGCACCAGCCACGTGGACTGTGGACAGAGCTGAGAACAACCCCTTAAAACTCACCCTGTGCCGGCAGCATAGCTCACTGCAAACATGCAGTTAGGTAGTCTAAGCCTAACGTTAGTCACCCTAGTGGCCACTGGGGAAAACACAAAACCAGCCCCTAATCCCTTTGTCTGGAGATTCTGGCTTTATGAAAACCAAACCCACCCTGGGCAACCTCATAAGCCCGGGAAATTATTGGCCAGTGCTGATTGCCCCTCCTCAGGGTGCAATAGCCCAATTTTACTAAATTTTACTGGTTTTCAAATAGCCAAACCAATGGCACCAATGATATGCTTTGAGTATGATCAGACTAAATATAATTGTAAACACTATTGGTGGCACCAAAATGCCGGCTGCCCTTATAACTATTGTAACATCCATAGATTCCATTATTGGGGAAAAGAAGAACAGTTAGATCCTAGGTGGCCCTTCCATCGTAGACGGGACGAAGACTTTTCATATACATGGATAGTCAGAGACCCCTGGAACTCCCGCTGGACCACGCCTCAACATGGGGCTGTATATTACTCCTCTGCCTCCACATGGCCTAGCAGTCACCTCTATCTGTGGCGGGATCTAGTGCAGGTACGGCCCCTGGTCCATGGGAATATCCAACGACAAGAAAACAGACTAACAGAAGACTTACGTCCTTTCTCCTGGTTAAAATTGTTACAAGAAGGATTAGAACTTGCTAACCTTACAGGACTTCACAGCTTGTCTGGCTGCTTTCTGTGTGCCACTCTAGGGCATCCACCACTAACCGCTGTCCCTCTGCCATGGGGATCCTCTACCTCTGCCCAAGCTAACAACCTCTGAAACCTCTCATATGCCCCTATCCCTAACGTGCCACTATACCTAAACCCCAGTCAGGAGAAGTTTCCCTACTGTTTCTCAGGAACTAATTCCAGCCTCTGCAACATCACTGCAACGCCCCCTAGTACCACCCTTAGGGCTCCGCCGGGCATATTCTTCTGGTGTAATGGAACATTATCTAAGAACCTATCTGGTCCCTCTGTTACCAACCTACTGTGTCTTCCTGTCACATTAGTTCCCCGGTTGACTCTACT
>NW_022163910.1:0-2492 GCF_008728515.1 Papio anubis
CCCAGCCAGGTGTGGGATATGATCTCCTGGTGTGCCTGTTTGCTTAAGGCGCAGCATTGGGGTGGGAGTTACCCGATTTTCCAGGTGTTGTGTGTCTCAGTTCCCCTGGCTAGGAAAAGGGATTCCCTTCCCCCTTGCGCTTCCCAGGTGAGGCAATGCCTCGCCCTGCTTCAGCTTTCACTGGTCGGGCTGCAGCAGCTGACCAGTACCGATCGTCCGGCACTCCCCAGTGAGATGAACTCAGTACCTCAGTTGAAAATGCCGAAATCACCGGTCTTCTGTGTCGCTGGCACTGGGAGTTGGAAACTGGAGCTGCTCCTATTCGGCCATCTTGCTCCACCCCCCTAATTTCATGTTTTCTACAAAGAGATATTTGGGAGAGAATTGAGGCGTATGGGGAAAAAGGAGATATCTTCAGACAAAAATAGAAAGAAGGTTTCTGAGAAACTGCTTTGTGGTTTGTGAATTCATCTCACAGAGTTACTTGATTCTTTTCATGGAGCAGTTTTGTAGCACTGTTTTTGAGGATTATGAGAAATGATATTTTGGATCATATTGAAGCCCATGGTGAAAAAGGAAATGTCCTGATATAAAAACTAGAAAGAAACTCTCTGAGAAACTGCTTTGTGATGTGTGAATTCATCTTACAGAGTTATGCCTTTATTTTGTTGCAGGAGTTTGCTAACACTGTTTTTGTGGAATCTGCAAAGGGATATTTGGGACTGCATTGAGGCCTATGATTTAAAAGGAAATATCCTCAGATAAAAACTAGAAAGAAACTTTCTGAGAAAATACTTTTTGATGTGTGAATTCACCTCACAGAATTACACTGTTCTTTTCATTGAGAAGTTTTCTAACACTGTTTTATTGGAATCTGCAATGGGATATTTCAGATGGCATTGAAGCTTATGGTGACAAAGGAAATATCCTCAGACAAAAACTAGAAAGAAGCTTTCTGAGAAACTGCTGTGTGATCTGTGAATTCCTTTCACAGAGTTACAGGATTCATTTAATGGATCAGGTTAGTATCACTGTTTTTGGGGAATCTGAAAAGTTGTATTAGACATCTCATTGAAGTCTATTTTGAAAATTAAATACCCTCAGATAAAAACAAGAAAGAAGCTTTCTGAGAAAATTCTTTGTGACACGTGAACTCATTTCACAGAGTTACACCCCTCTTTTCATTGACCAGTTTGATAACACTCTTTCTGTGGAATCTGCAATGATATATTTGAGAGCGCATTGAAGCCTATGGTGACAAAGTAAATAGCCTCAGATAAAAACCAAAAAGTAGATTTCTGAGAAACTGCTTTGTGTTGTGTGAATTCATCTCGCAGAGTTACGCTGTTGTTTTCATTGAGCAGTTTTCTAACAGAGTTTTCGTGGAATCTGCAATGGGATATTTCCGAGCGCATTGAAGCTTATGATGACAAAGGAAATACCCTTAGACAAAAACCAGAAAGTAGCTTTCTGAGAAACTGCTTTGCGATGTATGTATTCATCTCCCAGAGTAACACCTTTCTTTTCATGCATCAGTTTCCTAACACTATGTTCTTGGAATCTACAGAGGGATATTTGGGAGAGAGTTGAGGCCTATGGTGAAAAGGAAGATATCCTTTGAAAAAAAAACTAGAAAGAAGCTTTCTTAAAATCTACTCTGTGATGTGTGGATTCATATCACTGAGTTACACCACTCTTTCATGGAGCAGTTTTGTGGCACTGTTTTGGGGGAATCTGAGAAGGAATAATTTAAACTTCTTTGAAGCCTATGGTGACAAAAGAGATATCCTCAGAAAACAACTAGAAAGAAGCTTTCTGAAAAAGTTATTTGTGATGGGTGAATTCCGCTCTCAGAGTCACACCTTTCTCTTCCTGGAGCAGTTTACTAACACTGTTTTCATGGTATCTGCAAAGTGATATTTGGGAGCACGTTGAGACCTGCAGTGAAAAAGGAAATATCCTCCAATAAAACCAATAGAAAGATTTATGTGAAATTGCTTTGTGATGGGTGAATTCATCTCACAGAGTTACACCTTTCTTTCCTTATAGCAGTTTGCTAACACTTCTTGTGTGGAATCTGTAATAGGATATTTGGGAGGGCATTGAAGCTTATGGTGACAAACGATTTATCCTCAGAAAAATAACCAAAAAGTAGCTTTCTGTGAAACTGCTTTGTGATGTGTGAATTCGTCTCACAGAGTTACACCTTTCTTTTCATGGAGCAGTTTCGTAGCACTGTTTATGCGGAATCTGAAGAAGAATATTTTGGATTTCATTGAAGCATATGCTGACAAATTAAATATCCTCAGGAAAAAAACTAGAAGGAGGTTTTCTCACAAACTTCTTTGTGATGTGTCTATTCATCTCACAGAGTAGTAACTTTTTATCATGTAATAGTTTGCAAACAGTTTTTGTGGAATATAGAAAGGAATATTTGGGAGTGATTTGAGGCCTATGGTGGAAAAGGAAATATCCTCATATAAAAGGTAGAC
>NW_022163911.1:0-2492 GCF_008728515.1 Papio anubis
CCCTCAGCCCCACAGCCCTCTGGCCCCTATCTCATCCTCAGGTCTCCTCCTGAGGCAGACTCTCATACTCCCTCTCATCAAGGCACATGTGAGGACACTGGACCACTCCTGGACAACCCAGGGTCCTCCCCCATCTCACTGTCCGTTACATTCACATCTGTAAAGCCTCTTTTGCCATGTAAACTTCATTATACTAACATAATCATTTAATAAGTCCATTATAATGATGTAAAAATTGGCATTGTTTTCCTAATGAACAGATCAGTCACCCATATAACCTATAAAATATGTGACTATTAAATACACAATACTGTAGGAGACAAAGATGAGGAAGATGACTGGACCCTAGATAGAAGGATCATCATTCTGAACAGAATCAATGTAACTCAACATTTGAGTCAGAGAGGCCAAGCAGTAAGACTTTCAAAAAAGCAACCAGAAAGTATGTACCGTGCCTGTAGTTCACAGCTGAGCCTGGCCTCATGAGCACGAGCGTGCTGACAAACACACCGGGCCCAAGTTTAAGATCTAATACAAGGAGCTTTCAACTGTAGTATTTAACTAGATCTTATTACAAAATAGCCTCTTGATTGCAGTTTTTAATCCAAAAAGTTCTCTGTGATTAAAGAAATTAATTTTCCCCTAAAAAGACATTTCTCTATCTATCATTCACATATAAACTAAATGGGTATATTAAAGAAAAAAGACAAATGTTTGACTTCGGGGGTTTGCCTACGACTTGGATAAGCATGATTTTCTTCTGGCCAAGCAGGGAGCAGCTGGACCAGACTGGAGGGAAGGAAAAACAAATTTCCACTCTGACCTCAGTTGGGCACCAGAGTCTTCCCTGTCAGAATGTGGGTGTGGTGCTTCCCACACACCAGCCTCTGACAAAACTCAGCACAAGGGTGTGGGAAAAGGCCGTCTACTTCGGAAAAATCTGTAAGGTGCAGACATATCAAAAGCTTCAGAAGACTGTAAAGCGCCAAGGAGACCACTGCACCCTTGGAGTTTACAGAAAATGGTCAGCAGCACACATGCCTGAGGTCCAGGGTCAGCTCCCAGCTGCTGCGACGTCGTGAGCGCAGCCCTGGCTTCCCCTCTGATGCAGAGAGCTGGTCACTCCGCCGGCAGCACTCAGAGCTCAGAACATTCTAGATGAAAGCAACGTGTTCCTTTTAAAATGGGGAACTGGGGCTGCAAAACTGAAGCTCTACGACTATCTCAACTACTGGGTTTCGGGTTAGCATTAGGAAATCATGAGAATCCAAATCTCAATTTCATCCAGATTCACTGCAGGTTCCAGAATTTCCTGAAACATTTTTCCAATTTATCATTCAGGATTCCCTTGCCAAAGCTAATAAAGTCTAAATTCCTTACGGAAAAGCCACCATAAGCACCACCACAAATAAGATCAACTGACGCCCGCCCTTCGCACCAAACATATAAACTGTTACTCACACAAGACTGTGCTGGAGGCAGCTCTCAGCTGAAGCTGAATCCGTGAGACTTCATTATCCCCATTTTGGATGGAGTGTGAAGACTGTCAGTGAAACAGGGCCCCAGTGTGAAGCAGAGAACAGATCCTCTGACGCCTGCCTGAACATTTCCTTCCCACCTCTGTCTTGGATATTGAACACCCTCAGAGCTACTGAGTCACCCGCATTTCCAGGTCATTTACCCAGCCACCAGGATAACATAATTATGCCATAAAAATGCCTTCTCAGGGCTTTGTCATACTTAACAAGGAAGCTCAGAAGGCTACGTAAGCCCAAGAAAAAGGGAAGCGTCCTCCAAACAGACAAAAACCAAGGAAAACTGTGCAGAGACTCTCAAGAGAGCAGAAACACAGCCCGCTGTAGCCTTTCAGGCCCTGCTGGCCACAGCCCAGCATTAGGTGGCACCATTTCCACAGATGCATCCTGCTGGGCCCATTTGAAAGGTCCTGTGAGAGACACTCACCCCCACCTTCCAGCTCCTGCAAGACCCGCTGCAGCCCCACTCCACCCCGGGGCTGACTGTGCAAGTCTCCCTGGTGAGACCCCTCAGAGCCTGCGCAGCGTCTGAGACTGGGAAGCACCAAGGATCCAGAAACGCACAAACCCGTTCTCCTCAGTGCTGCTTTCTGGGTTCCAAATTGTCTTCAGAAGGAGTCCTGCACAAACCCTGGGCTGGGGAGCCAGCCACGGCCCAGCAGCACCCGGCTCATGCGCTCCAACCACCCCACAGAGGACTAGGGAGGCCCCAGCACGCTCTGTCCGCAGGGGCAAGACACCAGAAACAGCCACAGTTCAGGGTTCTGCCACCGGCCCCGCTGCCCTAATTACCTGCTGTGATCTGAATTCTCATTGGTTGGGAAGGTGATCTTGCAGCTCCGCTGCGGTAATTACCTACTCTGATCTGAAATCGCATTGGTTGGGAAGGGGATCTCACTGCTCAAGCTCTCCCTGCGGCCTCCTCGCAAACATAAAAAATCCAAAAACCCCTCTTAA